>NW_010257082.1:0-33830 GCF_000690775.1 Eurypyga helias | reverse complement strand
GTCTGTGATTCTGTGAATCATGATAGAACATGACATTTTTACTTGCCCTGAGTGAGAGACCTACCTGTCCTCTCCCAAGGTCAGCTCCTGCATGGATTTTTCTCAGCAACAGCAGATGAAACTCCCAACCTTCTTCCCCGAGACCTAACACCGCGACGTGCTGCTGGGACGCACGGCCGACAGCCGACGGGAGGTGTTTCTGTACAACTCCTGGAAGACGCCTCACGTCCCTGTGAAGACAAACGAAAAGTAAAGAGCTGCCTGCAGCAACAGGAAACACCACTGTCTTTTTTTTTTGACTGGGAGCAAACTTCCATTTAAAAACTCGTGGCAAGGTGGCTTTAGGGAGCCAAAGTCCTAAGACTTAGGAGCCCGTGTCTCAAGTAATCTCCTCCAGAGCTGGGACACATGAAAACTCTTCTTTTCTTGAACCTCAGCTTTCAAAACTCTTGGTGCAGGAGTGTAGGAAAGGCCCTTTAGATTTGCTGTTGTGTTACAGGAGCAGTACAGCTCCAACCTTGTATTTAAAGGGAATTTAATTCAGTTATTTAACCCTTATTTTATACGATCCAGATGCATTGCATTTTGTGGCCATTTAACTGAACCTTTTTACTGACCCTGGGCCACGATTCGTCGTGGTTGTGTCTTGCTTCACTGTTTGTGTCGCTACCACCGGGCTCTGTGCTTCTCAGTCGCTTTGTCACCACGCCAAGAGGACTCCATTGCTTCGCAGCAGTGCGTTCTCCACCTGCTTGTCCCTGGATTTTGTCTTGCTTCAGCTTCCACAGCAACAGGAGCAGTAAAAGAAAAGGAAGTAATACTGCAAAATGGACCAAAACTCGTTTAAAACTTTGCCCCAGTTGAGAAAAATTAGCTTCTAACACTGCAGATGACTTCTAGAAGAGAAAAATCTACTGCACTAAAATACAGATTAGAAGGGGTGAGGGAAAAACTGGGATCAGAACTAAATGGTCATTAAGGTCCCTTCCAACCCAAACCATTCTGTGATTCTAACTCTGCAGAAGAAGAGTTTTCAATTCTTCTACGCACACACAACAAATCCCCAGATTAGTGACAAATAGCCAATCTAATTTAACTGTTAGGGTCTGTCACCCTAACAGACCAAACCAAGATTAAACAAGCAGCATATTGCTATTTAAGAAAGTTTAGTGGTAGGAATGGCATTTTTTTTTTTTACAGAAGTTTGGTTTAATTTTTTAAAATAAGAGCTGAGCTTGTCACGGGGGACAGAGGAGCAATAATATACCTTTTCATACGCACCCTGGAATCTTCAAAATCCCTAAAACCAAAATAATTCTTAATATCCCTGAAGCAGAAAGCTCAGAACCATAAGGCAAATATTTGGCTTGTATAACAATTTTATACTGACAACGTATCCAAACCGAATTTAAAGAAAAACCCTGAATATTTTTTACTTAGAACATGGTAGTAGTAGCCCATCATCGGAACCGTTATCTCGCGCTAATTGCAAAATGTTAAGTGCAACGTGGGCAATATCCTTACCTTTCCTGATGTCCAAGGCCAGGCTGGATGAGGCTTGGAACAACCTGGGCTGGTGGAAGGTGTCCCTGCCCATGGCAGGGGGTGGGACTGGGTGGGCTTTGAGGTCCCTTCCCACCCAAACCAGTCTGTGACTCTATCAATGTTCCTCCTGTAATTCTGGTTTACATGTCCTGACAGTTTGCAGGATACAGGGCTACAAGAACACAAGTCACACCCTTTTGTCAAAAAAACAAGTCGAGATTCACCGCTTTCCCCTCTCAGTTTCCGAAGCAAATGCCAGAGGCGGATGAAATGTGCCGTCGCACTGCGACCGCCCGCGGTGACCTGTGGAGAACCTCGGCGGGTGCCTCGCATCGTGCCCTGCTCGCTGCAAGGGTGTATGGAAGCTAAATCCACGATCATCCCTGCAAATTCCAAGTGTATCATAATACACACATAGCACCCAAAAAATTAAAGATGAAGTAAAGTTTTTCTCCCATTTTTAGTGCTCAGTCTCCATATATATATATAATTAAACAACAGAACATCTGGTCAACGTGAGAAAACTAATTGAGTTTTTGTGGCTTTAATGTGTTGAAAGATGTATTTTAGACATCTAAAAAATCTGCTCAGGGCAACCACATGAATATCTCCATTTCCAACTCTCCTGAAGGGTATTACATAAAAGCGTTCACCTATCAGAAGCACACACAAAACACTTCCCCCCACAAAATACTTCACAGATTCCTCCACTTCTGCATATGTAACAGAGCAGTAAAAACGGGCTCAAAAATCAAATCTCTCAAAAACCTTCTTTGCCTGTCACGCCCTGGAGCGGTGTTCTGGGGAGAGCACGGAAAAATCCAGCTTCATCCGCCGTCTTCGCCTTCAGCCGCTGGTTGGCATCCTAACCCCAAACCCACCCTGCGACTTATGCCCGCCGCTGCCGTCCTGTCACGCTTCATCCGCCGTCTTCGCCTTCAGCCGCTGGTTGGCATCCTAACCCCAAACCCACCCTGTGACTTACGCCCGCCGCTGCCGTCCCGTCACCCCGGAATGCAGCCACCTGCATCTCGCTGAACTGCTTGAAAGGCATTAAACCCAAAACCCTAATTATTGGAAGTGATTTAAGAGGATGAGCATGGCGTGGCTAACACACAACTGCCTGCACGAAGGTAGGCCTGACCGCCCACGGTGTGACCCCGCGGTCAGAACCTGCAACTGACACCCTGTTCCCGGGACAGAGAGGGGGTGACACGTCTTGTTTGTCGCTCTATGTTGGAAAAACCCCACAAGACCACAGTCAAAGCGAGGGGTTCGAGTGTTCTGACATTGCCCCTAGTGATCCTGGGCTGGATCAGAAGTGTGGCCAGCAGGGCGAGGGAGGGGATTCTGCCCCTGTACTCTGCTCTGGTGAGACCCCACCTGGAGTGCTGCGTCCAGCTGTGGAGCCCTCAACATCAGAAGGATATTGACCACTTGGAGCGAGTCCAGAGGAGGCCACGAAGATGATCAGAGGGCGGGAGCCCCTCTGCCGTGGGGACAGGCTGAGAGAATCCGGCTGGTTCAGCCTGCAGAAGAGAAGGCTCCGGGGAGACCTTATAGCACCTTCCAGTGCCTGGAGGGGCTACAAGGAAGCTGGGGGGGGACTTTTTACAAGGGCCTGTAGTGACAGGACAAGGGGTAATGGGTTTAAATTGGAAGTGGGGAGGTTTAGATTGGACATCAAGAAGAAATTCTTCCTGCAGAGGGTGGGAGCACTGGGACAGGTTGCCCAGAGAAGCTGTGGATGCCCCATCCCTGGAAGTGCCCAAGGCCAGGCTGGATGAGGCTTGGAGCAACCTGGTCTAGTGGAAGGTGTCCCTGCCCATGGCAGGGGGGGTGGGACTAGATAATCTTTAAGGTCCCTTCCAACTCAACCCAGTCTGTGATTCTATGATCAGGTCTGAAGACTCAGTGGAAAAAGCAGAAGGAATGGAAAATTCAAGTCTGGAGAACTCATTCATGTTACTCCCACTTTACGCCCCAAACCCTTGGTTGTAGAGAGAACTCCAGAGGTCCCCTGTTCCCATGCTCTTCACGCAGTGGAGTGGGGAGAAAAGCCCCGTTATTTCTGCACACACAACTATTCTAGCAGCCCAGCAGACAGTTAAGGCTTCCCAAAACCAATAATCTCAAAAGTCAGGTGGAACTCTACTGGAGAGCGGGATGAGAACGAGACGGAGACATGAACCACAAACGCCAACACACCCGCAGATGCGCAACAGACCGAGGCATGAGCTCGAGAAAAAGAAACTGCATTTTAAGCGCTTTAAAGATGTACATTCTCGTGTTGTAAAAATCAGGGGAGGTCAGAGACAGCTCTGCTTCCCCACTCCTCCACACGGGACACTAGTTCTCTAGCTCAGAGCGAACACGGCAAGAGCACGCTGGGCCGTTTCCAAGGAGCGCTACAAAAAGCCCACAGCCTGCGTTTAGGCACGTCTTGGGATAAATCAGCAGTGGGAAAAATAAAAGTCACTGGTTTTTAGACAGCTGTTACAGTTTGTTTCCCTTCTACAGTAGGAAAAGCTGACACTGCAGCTGTACCTAAAGCTCCCACTCTCTCCTCCTACCCAAACTCCAGGGAAGCACCTTTGTGAGCAGCTGGGAAGCTTTTTCAGCCAGAGCCAGTTCCGTTTGCTTTGACACGGCCAAGAGGGGACAACCCTGGCTCCGGTTAATCCTGGTGAAAAAACTAACCAGCTTAAGCTGCAGGTTGACATCATTCCTGTCCATCTATAGGAGGCATCCAGTACTCAAGTGGCTGTGGAAAGGATGAACTTTGATAGTTTGAGCACTGGTTTTTAGAAGTGACATCAGCAAAGGAGACGTTGGCATGTTCTTCCGTGACAGCTCTCTGTGTACAACCACCTATTCCTGCTCCTCATGATTTTCAGTCCCTGAAAGCGAGGCGTTAAGCATGATGTCACTAAACCCACAGTTTGCAATCCCGGGTACTCAGGATTCCATGAACTTAACACAAAAACAACGCTAAGACACGCAGTCACGGTCCTGCACACATTTCACCCTGGCCTGACGCCAAGCAGTGAGCACATCTGACTCTGGATTATACAAAGCCTACTTAAGAAAATTAATTATCCTCCCTTCTACAAAGCAGTGTCTGCATTTGCCTGCTCACACCTACAGCTTTCCCACATCGCTCGGCACGTTCACCCACAAATTCTATGATATGCTCTTACAAACAAGCTTCTCTCTTCCCTGGGATAAATTATTACACCATATTCCTTGCCAGGGTAGTTGAGATTAATGATAACTAAGCCTCAAGACTGTTAGTTTTATTGTGGATTTAATCTCCTAGGAAATTTACTCCTCTACTTCCTCTATGAACCGCAGCTTGGGATTTGGGACCACACGCTGCCTGTGGATGAACTCCCAGCCTCATCTCCCTCCCTAGACGGGTGTCACCTCCTGTTACTTCCAGCACTGAACGAAGCCACATTGCAGCAGGAAAAATACGGAGCTGATGTAGCGCAACGAGATCCAGGAGGACATGGAAGGTGCCATTGCCTCCTTTGATTCCAGTCCTTCCTACGGGCAGCGGTACCGCAGCTTGGATGAAACCAACAGTACCAATCACCGCAATCACTCATTATTTTGGGGTTTTAATCTCTACAAACAAGGACTATCTTCTTTGAAAAATGCCGAACAAAACGTTGGACAACTCTCTAGTTTTGAGAATGCAAATTTCACTTCTGTGCCACCGCTACGGATTCGTTCCAACGCTCAAACCACCAGCTTATTTCTGAATTCTTGAGGCAACTTGTCTTGACAAATCACAAACAAGCTAATACTGAAGAGCCCAGCAAAGAAATACTTGTGGTGCTTCCAACGTTCTGGCCCTACCTGGCTACAGAGATCAAAGAAAACCCACCACCCAGATTTAAGAGTCTGAGGACTGATGAAATCAATCCTCAGGAGAGGATTTGCAATTTTCTGAAAGCCTTTTGGTCAAACTCCGGCCCACTGCGGTCAGGAGCGGGAGAACTTGTCGTGACGTGATTACAGCTACTTACAGGTGGAGCTTTCTATGAGCACGACTGAGCGTGGAATAGCACATCTTTAAAGCGCGTTGGTTCTCTGAGGGGATGAAGTGTCACAGCAACAAAAAAACGCATGAAATAAAAAGGAAATCAGTTAATGATTTTTATTAAATCTCAGTGTTTCATAAAATAAATATGGTATATAATATCAAACAGTGAGAAACAAAGCACAAGCATGAAAAGCATGGTAACAAAAGTTCCACTCATGATGGTGTTTAATACTTAGCACTTTAGAAACCATAAAGCCTTTCATTATTTACAAGCAGCAAACTATCTAACATAATGTACAACGTCGCGGCAGCCTAGTCAGGGAGGGCTGAAGGGGGAAAAAAACGGAGAGACCGCAATGGAAGACCTTCACTTGCTCTAGCTAGCTAGCACTTTATTACACACCCTATTTCCCCCTTATTTACACAACTCTTTGCAACTTCCATTATTCTCAAAGTTCAATAATTACACCCCATTGTATGTCAGAGCTCAGTTCATCTCTAGGATGGTGTAGTGCCTTCTGCACTTAACAGACGCGTATTCAAGTAACACTTCAAATGAAAGTAAACATGTGCAAACCGGAGTGCGACGCCTCCGTCACCCTCGGGCGGTCGTGTCGGACCGAGGCGGCAGGCGCACGTTCGCGGGTTAAATTAGGGAACAGCTACAGAAACCTACTCGGATGTCTAGCCGGGACCAAAAGGGAGAAATGGGAATATTAAACAGAAAAATAAAAAGGGAATTGAATTGCAAATATACCCTGTTACCACAGCCAAAAGTTTAATCTGCTGAAACACAAAGACTTTAAAGGTCATAACTCAAGATTTAATATTTCAACATGAAAAGAAATCCAAGCCATTCGACTTATTTGGGCTTTTGAAAACAAATGCAAATGTCTCTGTTTAAAAACTGCTTTTAAATGAGAAAAACAAATCCATATATATTAATATATCACCCAAAATAAAAAAAGCCAACCATAACACACTCTTCGGTTTAGAGCATGCTGCTCATTCAGAAGAAAGACAGGACAAAGGAAGTAGAATTACATTTCATGATGTAATAAAAACATTAAAATCTGTGATCATTAAGTGCACCGTTGTACAGGAGTAGCGTGCTCAGAGTGGCAATGTTCTATACCTACCAGAATCCATCTTTATTAGAGCAGACAAATCCTTAGGACACTACCTGAAACCGAGAGCAGTAATAACTGTGCTCCGTTCAGCTTGCCTTCCATTTCAGCCAGGCATAGCCCAGCTAGTAGCACCTGTATGCCTCTTCGTGACTGTATTCCAGAAATCTCTACATCTGCCAACAATTTTGGTTTTTAAAAAAAAACGAGACTGGCTTTTGCAATCCTTGCAGTGCTTATCCTAAACAGATACTGCGAGTGAGCTCTGTTCTGAGCAGCACAAGTTGGGGTTCTTTCAGAAATCTGAGAGCTGGACTCATCGTTGGCAGTAGGTACAGTACAACAGTTCGATGTATTAAACAGTTCCTCAAAAAAGTCTGGAAGGAAGGTTTCCCTAAAGACTGTTTAAAAAAGACCCCAAACCAAACCCAAAACACTTCACCCACGATCTGTTCAATCCTTCTACTGAAGTTCAGAGCTTGCCAACTTTAAGAATGCCAGGAAAAAGGAGGGAATGAGGCGGAGAGGAAACAGAACTAAATTATTCCCAATTTGTACCGATGAAAAGCTTCAAGTAAAAGGAAATCCACTCGTTAAAGATCTTGCTACATGCACAGTCCCTCGTCAGTTGAAAGCCACAGTAGTTAGCATTGGGTGTAACAGCAGATTTATCATTCATAAAAAACACCGGCAAACGTTCCTTCATTCTTAAGAACTTGCGCCCACGGTTTCTGTTCAGAAGCTTCTTAAAAAGTGTTTATGGTTCTGCGCGCTTCATACCCCACTGGAGGAAAATGGTAAACATGTCTTCTTTCAGTGCGATCCCGTTCAGCAACCTTCTCCCCAAGAGCTCAGTGTCATTTACGAGTCTGAGTCTTCTTTGGCACCGCAGGTCGCTTGGCTTGCCACAAGTGGTTATGGATCGTGAGAGCATCCACGCTGACAGACATGGTTTTGGCTGGAATCACGTTAAATTGTTTTCTGTCCGAACTGTACTTATAAAGTTTGTCAATCATTTTCTTGGTGATGCTCTTTGGCCCCGTTCCTGTCAGCTTGTAGATCTCTTCAGTGTCAGGATAGTAGCAATAAAGTGCTCTGAACTGGCAGCCGGCATCACGGAACAAAATGATGTAGTGGTTGGCATCACATTTTTCTAGTTCCTGCATTAAAAATAAGCAAACGTACAGATTCACAGATTGTTCACAGTGAAAAACTCCCCCTTTCTGCCAAGCTTTAAGCTTTCAGACACAGATTAATAACTGCAACTTTCAGTCCTCAGAACTCAGGAGCTGAACTCTGACTACCACACCGTGATTCCCACAAGCCCACGTGGTCGCAGGAAGTAAAGGATTCTCAACACAGGGATATTTTAGGAAGCGGCACTCACTACAGTTCATCAGCGGGAGCATGAAATGAGCATCACAGCTACATTTTGTGGCGAGTGCATTAAGGATTTGGCGTTTCAATGTTTACCTCTAATATTGAGTTCTTATGGGGTTCGTTCACTTTTCCAGCGAGGCAGCAATGAGAGATAGCATTGTGAATTATGTGTTTGTTTGATTTGCTGCTGGGTTCCTTAAACAATTTTGGACCTAAGGAAGATAAAAGAGTCAAAATTATTTGCCCTGCATTTATGAACTTCACAGTTTTCATTTAAAGAGAAAAAAAACCCTCAAATATTTTTCTACCATAACTTACTTCTAGAGATATTAAATGGAACAAAACACGCCGGACGACGTCTCAAAACCAACCGGTTGCATCAAATACACCACAGCTTTTTATGACCTGCTATTCAGAACACATGCTCAGACTAAAACAAAACAGTCACCTGTGTATTCCGCCACCGAAGCAATAGAAGATGCTGTTGAGGCATTCTCCCAGTCTCGTTCCGTGTTCCTGCTAGGATTTCTGCTCAGTATTGGTAAGGACTCCATGGATTCAACTCTGGAAGGAGATGAGGGGGGGATAAAAACAATTACATGCCAAGATTTTGGGGTTTTTTTCCCACCCAATCTTAAATAAATTCACTGGTTGCTGGCCCTGAATGAAACGGGCTATTGTCCCTTTTTCCTCCCCTAAAGCAGTCGGATTCTCCCTGCTAGATTATCCAAGCAATATTCTCTTATTCCTCTAGGGGAAAACAAACAAAATCGCAAGTTTCTACAGAACATCGGAGTTGGCAGCCACATAAAACAGAAGGTGAAGTCCCTGATGACTGCTGTGTCCCTACGCAAGTGAAGGGTCCCCCCGGCGCGTCCTAACACCGGCCAAAACACAAGGACACGAAGCCGCTCCCCACCTCTGGGATGGCGTGCCACCGGAGTGCACGCTCTCGGGTTCGGTCGTTGCCGCCGAGGCCAGGGAAAGGCTGGAACCGGACTGAGCGCTGCTCAAGTTATCAGCTGCAAAATGAAAGAGAAAGCGTGAAACACGTCGCTAAAGCAGATTTGCCAGCTCAGGGAGAGCAACAAATCAAAATTCTTACGGGTGGAAGAACACTTCGTCCCGGAATCGCTGTAAGACTCTTCACGATGGACCGACTTTGGCCTGGGTTTTTTGGGCTTTGATTTGGGCTTCCCAAGCCCTTGCTCCTCCAAAATTTGCTGCTGTTTCTTCCTTAGATATTCTTGCTTGATAAGTTCTCTTCGAGCCTTCTCCTCTTCCTTCCGTATTCGGTCCTCCTCAGCTTTGCGACTGAAAAGCAAACACACCACAACATTCAACACGTAATAATTTTCCTCACCTTGAGGACAGAAAGACGTACTCTTTTCCACACGTTTTTACCGAGCTTCGTCTCTTTTCTGTTCAACCTCAGCCTCCAACTGCTGCTTCCGAATCCGGGCCTCCTCAGCCTTGCGCTGCTGCTTCAAAAGGAACGCTGCACGTTTTTTTGCGAGCTCATCTTCCGCTTTCTGTTCATCCTGCAAAATTCACAGTTGGGGAGTTTTAAAGAAGAAAATATGATAAGCCTGACATCACGAGATTGCTGAGGATCCCAGGAGGATTTTAGGAAAGCATAGGCTATTACTTTTGGAAATCTTAATTTTTTTTTAAATTATTGACTGTAAATCAGAACTGTATTGAACTTTTTGTTGCTCAAGAAAAATTTGAGACAGTTTTAATGTTCCCTGACGTCTGTGAGAAGGAAAAAAAGGGTCTCATCTGACTGTGACTTGTTTTTAAGTACGCTAAAGCATCACAAAACCTTCTAGAACTGCAAAGTACGCTACAACTACCACGTGGGCTGGGATGGACAGCACAAATAACCCCAGCGTAGCGACCACCTCTGGGTGAGTCAATACTAACCACGCTACAGAAAACCAGAAGTTAAATTCCCTGAGACCGAGACAGCCTAGCTCGACTTCCTTGAAAGAGAAATTTAAAAAGAAAGCATCAGCACACCAGCACGTCTGGGGTATTTGCAATAGTCACTGCTAGAACACAAAGACACTAAGTGTTCCGACAGCGGTTCTGAACGTCACTAGGAGCAGACACATCTTTAACACACATCCGACCCAAAAATATAAGAAATACCGCTGCACTAAAAAAACAACAGCTTAACAACCACCCTTCCCCAAGCCCGAGTTAGGTGTGAAATGAGGAAAAATTACTTATCACATTTTCACCACGAGCCCTACACACTACCATTATAGACCAATCACAAGCTGTATGAAAACCAGTGATTTCTTCCAACAGTGCACTGAAACAGCTGTAATTTTTCACTTGCATCAACAGCCATACAACTAATTCTCCATTAGAGCCCGTGACTTAAGGCTGCTCAAAATCGTAGAGATTTGGGTACAACTGCCAAAAAACCCACCTGGTCCAAACTCTCAGCTCCCTGACAAGTTTTAAAACCTTTTCAGCAGGCTTTTACTAGATACCTGTGTTCTGTCAGAACTGGTTTTCTTTCAGCTGATCCAGGTTCACAGAACGCTGGGACTTCAAAACTGTAAATCCTTGCATTCTGCAATTCTTTTGTGCTAAGTGTTTACAGGTTTGTGTTTTTCAGACAGAAAAAAAAAAAATCCCAAACCTCAGGGAAACAGAAGAAAAGCAAGGTTAATCCTGGTTCCCAGGAAAGTTAACAAGAACCAGGATTTCATACATTAAGACAAAGACTCTTTCCTCCACAAGCAATTCTTTTCCAATGCAGTTTAAAATCCTAATATTGCAGCCGAAACACACCATGTTCCATCAGAAAACTGAAGAACAAAGTGGACCAAACCAGCTCTAACGCTGGGCAAATGTGTAACAATAACCAAATATAGAAAGGTAGCGTATTTACCTTGAAGAAAAAACCCACGCCAGACTTCTGATCACCTTCACTAATGATGTCCGTGGAGCTATCCTGGTTTTCAAGCTCTCCTTCATCTGGAGCTTTTAAGTCAGACAAGTCTACTTCAATGAGATTAGCCTTGCTTCTCAGCGGCTCATCCACCGGGACATTTTCTTTTCCTGAGCCATCAGAAGAATTCAACCCTGTTTCCTTGAAGCTGTTATTCACCTCTTTGCTCATTTCGGAAATAATATTTGCATCCTTGGAGGTGGAAAGAACAAGAGACCGTTGATTGCTCTCATCATGAAGTCGGTAGGTATCGAAGAAACACTTTTCTTGAGAAACACTTCCAAGATCAGGACTACTTTCCAAGCTGATTTCTGTTGGTGTCTTTGACAAGCTATTGGATGGAAACGCTCTCAAATGCGGTAAGCTTTCTAGGCTTGGTGTTGGGGTTTTAACACGGGCTGAATTCTGCTGTCTGTCTTTAGTGACTTTCAGGTCAGCTGGTCTTCCTGCCCGAGGATTCCTCCCTTGACCAAAGCGAGGTGGTTTACGAAGACTGTTCATTCCAGTTGGAGACAGGGGCTCAACAAAATGAATGGATGGTTTTACCTTTTGGTCCTGAGAGTTATTTCTGGTTCCTGGTGACGGCACTGATGGAGATTTCATAAGTAGCTCCTGTTGCTGAGAAATCTTTAATATAGCCTGCTGAAGCGTGCTGATTGTTTCATTCAGTTTTTCAATAGACAGATCACATTCATTTATATCCACCTCGGTAACACTGTCCTCTAGGAGGGCAACAGAAATAATTTTACTTTTTTCCAAATCATGTATAGCAGCAGGGTCTTTTGGTTTATGCTGCTCAGCAAAAGCTAGGCTTTCTTGCATTTTTACCTTTGTTACTTCTTGAGAATCATGAAGCATTTCTTCTCTCTCCTCCTCTTTCACAAGAAACTCCTCAGATTTGGAACCTAAAGAAACCTCATCTAAGTCTTCACCATTGTGCCGAGAATATTCCTTTGCAAAATGTTCGGGTTTAAGAGGCTGAGGAACGTCAGGAGATTTCCCTTTTTTAACAACATGCAAGAAAGCTGCCTTGCCCAATTTTAGTCGCTGCCTCGCTGATAAGGCTTCCATCTTCTTCTTCTGAGCTTCTATTGCCCTTCGTTTCTCTTCCAACTGCATGTGAAGCTGCACCAATTCAGAAGCTAGAAGATTAACGTTATCTTTATTTTGTCTGCCGGGGCTCTGCTCCCGCTTTTGTTTCCATGTGGTTAGCGGTGCCGGGCAGCTTTCCGATCCATCTGGTGTGGTCTTTTGTGAACTACTTGTGCTGGACTTTGTTTCGTAGCTATTGAGCCTCTGAAGCTTTCGTTCTGCGAAATTGGTCATCCGGACGCTCCCGCTCGTCATCGACACACTGCTAACTTGAGAAATTGTACTCAAGCAGGGGCTGGAACGGCCACTGGCATCATCCTTATCTTCATGTTCTTTTACCTTCATATCTTCTTGCAATTTTGCAGATTCTTCCTCGCCAATGTATTTAGCGACTATAGGATGGTCATCAATGACCACCAAATCCTGTTCGGCATCTTCTATGTCTAAGAGATCTGAATCCGAGTCCTGTCTCACCATGGTCCATGTAGTATCGGGAACATGCAAGTTGAGACTTTTCACATAACTGGCATTGACTTTACTTGCTATGTCATCATCAGACTTAGCAGCATGAAGAAAAAATCCTCCAGGGGATAGCTCCTGAGCGGAAGGATCTAAACTGCTACTAGCCAGAGGTCTGGAAGCGTCTAAACCTGCCTCCACCAGTGCCACCGGATCTGCAATACCAGGATCTGCAACTGGAGTGAAATCAGAACTAGAAATTGGAGTAAAAGTCCTATTGAGGTCATGCTCACCATGACTGCTATGTGCTTTCTTGCGGCTCAGAGGCAAGTGTCCTTCATTTAATCTCTTTGTTACAAAACTCCTTTGTTTCCCCTCCCCACATTCATCCTCTTTGTTGATGATCTGTTTTTCCTTCGCTGGCTTTAGAACAGCAGGCATTAAGGGCTCCAAGTAAAAACTGTCCGGTTTGCCTTCCGAAGGCTCGCTACGTGTTTTTGGAGACCACGCACTTGCAGCTATGCTGGGCACCCGGGCTGACGCGTTCTGCAACTCAAGATCACCGCGATGTGGCCTTTCTTCAGATCTGATTATGGCAATAAGCTCTTCATCTTCATCCTCAATTTCCACGTTGTTCAGCAAGCTCTTCCCGTTCGTCTTCATCGCTGGAGGATGGGGCTGATTTTTTGGAGTTACGTTAACAATGTTTGAGGCAAGACTGTCTTTGCTGATTGATCTAGCCAGACTAATGCTATCGCCAGACCCAGGGTCCACATCGGTACTGGCAGAATGATGAAGGGCAAATGGTGTTGGCTGAGACAGAGGCCTAGAAGAAGTAAGAACAGTCTACTGACACCTAAGCACGAAAAGTTACAGTTTGTTGAACACAGGATCATGATATAGACAGCTAAATATTTTTGCTCCATTTGAAAAATGTATCCTGCATCAAAAGTGACCAGCAATACCAAACAGCAACTTCAGATACCTCAATTTTCACCAGCACTTACTGAAAATCATATTTAAAGTATTTTCAATTGCAACCCTACTATCAATCACCCCTGAAAATGTACATTGAAGGAAAACAAAGTTCAGTGACTCTCACTGCAGTTCTAAGGAAGTAACACAACATTACTACACAAAACTGTCACAGTTTCCTTTCATTAAACACTTGTAATACTTAAGTGCATCTGTTACCTGGGTTTCTTCTCTGGCCACGCAAGAATGGCACCTCGTGGCTGCCCGTCAACACGGGTCAGAGAATTAGAACGATGCCGATGACCTGAAATATTTAAAAAAAAACCCCAAACTTAAACAGTTTAGAAATGGACTTTAAACTAGTACTTTTACTTTATTTAATAGCAAACATGATAAACTTTCACCAAGAGATGGCAGCAGAAAACAGGTTTGCTGAAATACTAACCAAAGACAGTCAAAAGCCTGAAGAAATACAATGAAAAATGACATCTGGCATATCTTTAAAAATCTGTTAACACAAACAAAGATGATTTTACTCAAACTAAACATGTTTACCCCTTGGCTGAGTGCAGTTTAATTCTATTTTAGAACATTCACATATATGTGCTTATGTTTTTTTCATGACTGTACTGACATCGATGGCCACTGCCTGTGAAATGCAAACTCAAGGGAGACTTACCAGGGCTGTCTTCTCCCTGTAAAGATTTCTGTTGCTTTTGTCTCAAAGGGAGCAGTGGATGGGAAGGGCTAAAGGCAGGGCTTCCTCCTTTGCCACTAATTAAGAAAAGCAAAAAATCACTACTACATGACCTTCTTTTATCTACAATGAGAGAATTTATATAGTTGCGAGGTTGCACTGGTAATAGTTATTACCCCCCAGCCTCTTTAAAGCGCAGTAATAGATCATTAATTCTAAAGAAGCTACTTAAAGAAAAGGTTTTCACAATACAACAGTAAACACCTACTACTGGGTATCAAACCATTTAAGTTTCTAATTACAGCAGATTTTAAACGTAGCTTATGTAAATAATACAAGAGAGAAAGTAAAGGCTGAAAGAACTTCTCAGCTTCCATCAAACTTAGATCAGCTGAAAAACCTTGTCATTAACCTTCTTGTACATTAGATTCTGTTTAACTTTGTTTTCATACCCCCATTTATACAACAGGGCTAGTGAAGATGAGCTGCTTGAAGAGTTTTCACGTTTCACATTCTTTCCAAAACAGAAGTTGGACTGATTTCTTCTGTAATGCAGTGGTGACATTTGCTGGCGGGGCTTATTGGCACTAGCCAAACAAAGATCAAACGTAACAGTGCAAAGTATTTCTTTGAACTGGAGAAGTGAGAATATTTTGTAAACAGATTGCACACAACTCAAATCCCCTCAATCTGCAGCAACATCAGAACATTCAGCAGCAGAAATTCCTAGGTTATCCAAATGAAAGTGTAAATTGAAGATTAGACTAAAGAACAGGAAGACAGCCTTACAGATAGTCAGGCTCCTCAGGGTGCAGGTAGTACCGAGTGCAAGCTTCGGGGCCTGCCTGGGCCGAGGGCTGCAAGTCTGCTGCTGGACTTGTAGTGGCAGGGCTGGCCATGAAACTTCGCTTCGTTGCATTGGAAATCGGAACGGGTGGACGACTGCTCTTCTGCTGCAGCACTGTTTTAACTGTGCATATATTTGTAACATGAACACAACTTAGAAGAGCCATTAAACATACAAAACGAACGGGAAGTTCGCAGGTTGCGGTACATTAGAATGAGAACTTTATGAGACAACACTGAAATGAAACCTGAAGCAGGAGTCTGCATTTAAAATATGTATTTTACAGCGACCTCATAGGAAAGGAAGTAAATAATTAGTGGGTCTAGGGAAAAAAATACTTGCCCAGCTCATTCCAAAAGTTAGAACTCAAGTGTATCTAGGACTAACTTTCATCCCATTTTCACTGTTTTCAAAGATCCCCAGCAAGCAGAAAGCTTGGGTAGAACCAAAACGCCAAAGGCAACACTGCTGTGCAACAGTTCAACTGTAACGTAAGTATTCAGAATGACATGCTAACATTTATCAAGAGTTAAAAACGTACCATCTTTTATCTCCTGAATATCTCTTGGCTGCACAAAGTCTGGTTTGACATTCTCAAACCACCAGAAGAGTTCCGCGATGAATACCATGACATTAGGCTAAAACAAGAAAAAAAGAAAAAAAACCACCTCACAATAACAAAAAAACTACGATTTACCCACATTTCATTTAAAAAGATATCCTTCATTATGTTTCTTACCTTTAAAACCAAAGGAGCATAAAGCATGTCCTCCAATGTGAGGTAAAAGCATTTGTTTAGATATTCATTTGAGAATTCTCTCAAAAGTTGAATATTATAGAGGCTGTCTGCAATTGAAGTTACCTCCTTCAGACAAATATCTAGGAAGGTGAGAAAGGGTAAGCTATGTCATTATCCCAATGAATTCAACTTCCATCCAAATTAACAGAAGCACTAGATACAGGAACTTCAAAGTCTGCTTATACACCATCATTTAATACTTCTTGGCTACCAGAGACATTTCACTACCTGTTAAGTACCAGAGAGAATAGAAAAGGAGGAAGAAAAACATGGATAAAACTACCAATTTTACATTCATTTCAGACTCCATATAGGATTCAGTCTATCACAGGACAGAAAAGGTAAGCAGGCTACAAAGAACACACAGAATGACAAATACAAAAGCAACTAAAACCAGACATCTTGATTTGCAAATAATAAAAGATTACTCCTAGGATTCAGTGCTGGTTCCTTCCGAAACCATTCAGGAGCTCTGCAAGGTATAACATACCTGAGAATTTAAAAACCTAAAACTTAATTTTAAAGTGTTGATTTGCAGAGGTTAAATGCAACAAGGACACTGAATTAGTAAGAACATTTCTGAGAAAGAGACCTCACGTTTGTCATGCTGAGGAGTGATAATTGCTGAAGACTGGGAGAAACTATTTTAAAATCTAGATTTTAAAATGTCAAATTATGTTTTCCTAGAGAGGAACATGAGAATTGTCGGCTAACAGTAGTGGACATGTATTTCTTCTTTATGGGCTATTGAAACAAGCTCAGTTATTTGAACAAAGAAAGCCATGTTGTGTACATCTATAAAAAAAAGGGTCATTTTGTAGCTCAAAGAGCTTTCTAAATACAGCAGGAAAAAAAAAAAAACAAAACCCACTGAAATCAAAGAGAGGTTACTTTTTAAATACACTGATTTTATGCAGATTCCAGGTGTGACCTGACTAATTTGCTGCAGTCCACCAGCTATGCGATGTGTCACACTTATTTAAGAATATATTTATAGTTTAACTTTCAAAGATTGAAAAAATGTTTTTCGGGGTGTTTTCTTTTCTTTATTACGTACCATCTAGTTTCATTTGCTCTGGACAATAATAGTGTATCACAGCTAGAAGAGCAGCACCATCACTACCATCCTTCATCAAATCTTCAAGCAAAGGAAAGTAAGGTAGTTGCCTGCTTGAAAGGTGGTCTCTTCTGTAACGCACCTGACAAAGAAAACAAGCATTCGTATGATGCTAACAAGGAGGGGAAAAAGAAAAAGAAGGACTTTTGTTAAGCGCTGAAAACTCTTTACGGTGGATCCTTTACAGCATTCTGCTCCAAGTCAAAAACGATTCACAAGGTCATACTTTTCTCTCAATGGAAGCCAATTTGGAAGAATACGGTGCTTCCTTTTTAATCGTGCTCATATCTGGAAGCAATCCGTGTTGAATTCCTAGCTTCACTCACACATTTTAGCTTATTACAAGCAATTTAAGTCAAAATCCTTCCACACAGATGCATGAATGCAGCAGATCCAAAGAAAGAGAGACATATAACTACATGAAAACACTTAAAGCTTGGGGGGGGAACAAAACCAAACCACACACAGCAAAAAATAATTCGGATGAGCTAGCGATTTCTCATACGTTACCTACATCCACAGGCAGCAAATATCTCTGAGAGATTCAGAGCATCGTTTGTCTGGCAAGCCAGTACACAATACCAACATCATGCAAAAGAAAAAACCATGGCCTTTTCCAAAAAACAGTCAGCAAGAGGAGCAAGGAGGCCTTTTAAATCAGAGGCAAAACTCTCCCTGATTTCACTAGAAATCAGTATCAAACTCTTCTGCAACCCCTCCCTAGCCCTCACCCTGTTTGGAGCATAGCTGAAGAGTAGCTGAAGCCAGTCACCTAAAGAACAAATCTTGGCATTGCTTCTTGCAGTTTCTGCAAGTTTAGCTAGACTGGGAAGCTGCGTTCTAAGCTTGAGCAGCAAAGCAATCAGGCAAGCAAAAGGACAACGCGTTACAGAGCCTAGCAGGAACACCTCTCCGTGTTGGAAAAAGGTTCCTTGTGCACTTCACTGCATTACTATCACTTAGCATTTAACACTGTCTTGACTGATCATGGAATGGTTTGGGTTGGAAGGGACCTTAAAGCCCCCCCAGTCCCACCCCCTGCCATGGGCAGGGACACCTTCCACCAGACCAGGTTGCTCCAAGCCTCATCCAGCCTGGCCTTGGACACTTCCAGGGATGGGGCATCCACAGCTTCTCTGGGCAACCTGTCCCAGTGCTCCCCACCCTCTCTGGGAAAAATTTCTTCCTGATGTCCCATCTCCATCTCCCCCATTTAGTTTAAACCCGTTACCCCTTGTGCTGTCACTCCCTGCCCTTAGAAAAAGTCCCCCCCAGCTTCCTTGTAGCCCCTTCAGGCACTGGAAGGTGCTGTAAGGTCTCCCCAGAGCCTTCTCTCCTCCAGGCTGAACCCCCCAACTCTCCCAGGCTGTCCCCATGGCAGAGGGGATCCCTGAAGTGCTGATGTGCTGGCCTATCATTTCATCATCAGAGGAAAGCTGGATTTTACCAAATCATACTCTTGCCAAGGCACCCTGGAAAGCTCCCTACACACACACACACACACACTCGCAAGTGTCAACTCAGGGTGACACAGGCTGAGAAAAAAAAAATCTGTTCAAAGGAATGAAGATCACTTACAATCAGTGTAACACGAGCCCGTTTCATGTATTTATTTTGCACAAATAAAAGCATGCTATGCTCAGTTTCCCTGGCAAAGGCGAGTAACTCTACAAGCTACATCTACATGCTAATGCTATTCTTCCTGTCCTTACACCAGGTGCAAATTATTTTTTTCCCCAGCCTGGAGCACTCCACAAACATGTAATGGAATGTGAATCATACTGTACCACACGAGCATATTCCACTGGTTCCAGCATGCAGTGCGATATGGCATGCATCAGATCAGGCTTACACAAAAAGAAACGGTGAGATACACGATGGTGATTATTCGAACATGAAAATCAAGTCAAAGGCATTAGCAACACCCCTTATGCACTGGAAGTATGGTCATGAAGTCTGACCAAGTGGGTACACACACTAAGGTGAACTGGTTAGCTTAAAAGGTTCGTCGTTTATCCACTCAGTGGAAGGGAGCAGATTAAAAACAAACTTCAGAAATTCGTTTTTAAACTTCAATACCTCCTGTATGTAAAGTCGACACAAATACCTCCTTTCCAATAGTTTTAAATGGAACTTTATCCAACTACAGTCAATACTGAGAACTAAAATCTATAAGAATTCCTTCTTTATTCGATCTTTGGTGAAAACCCACAAATTTATCAAACAGATTTTTAAGGACTTAATTCTTTTTTTTTTTCTCTCAACTATTGTTCCCTTAACCCTTCAGTCTTTTATACTGAAAAATCTTGAATTCTTTCTTTTATTCTAAGCAGAGTTTTGCGATTTGTTCCCCCTCCATGCATAGAATTAATGGCATTTGTATGCATTAAAGTGCAGAAATGGGTGCTACTGAAATAGAGGTAACACTGTATTTAAAAAAAAAAAACAACACTATGATGAAGACTGCAAAATCTGTCAGTAAACCAGTATAATCTAAGTGGAACTGGGCTAGCAGTGAGACAACCCCTATTTACTCCATTCTTTACCACCAACTTGCTCAAGGATATCCTGCAAGTCAATTCCATTCCTGTGGTTTCTTCTCCTCTCTTTAAACAAAACATAAACCTACTCAACTTCCTCAAAAGACTACGGAGTGTACGCCTCCAACGCAGATGAGATCGGTAAGCACACCAGAGCCTAAGTGACAAGCACTAGGTCAGCACCTGATTATGCATTGTCACAGGTCATTAATGAGGCTGGAAGACAGGGCGCTCTCACAGATGTTATTAACCTGCAGCTCCCCATTCAGATTTCCTTTATTTCAGGTATTTAATGTTTTTACTGTGGTTCACACATGTGGTTCAAACAAATAAGATTATGATGTAGAGGAGCAGGACTGAGGTCTCTGTGGAAAGGCAGGTGACTGCCCGATCATGTGTGCCTTTTCCGAGCTGTTTGGAATTTGCAACTGAGACAACAGTTCTCATCTTCCCAGAGAGAAAACGAAAATCAACAAATCCAAGAAGTGCAGGAGAAAGGGTATCGGGGCTAAGGAAAGCAAAGGAACAAAGAAAAACCTCTGCAAGTAGAAGTAAACGCAGGAAACTGCCAAAAGCAAGCAGGCTTCTGTACTAGAAGTATTATTGCTTTTTCAATATATATATATTTATACATATATATACACTTCACCATAAAAAAAGTATTTTGTTCCAATATGCAAAATGTGAATTCTGTCTCTCCTCCCATTTTGCCATCCTCAGTCTCATCAATTTACCACACGGTTCCAGCAACTGTCCCAACAGGTCCAAACTGGTTTGCCAGACCTTCTAACCCTCTCTCAATGAGTAACGGTGTTCTGGTTCTGACAGATTTACAGACCTGTGCAAGAGCGTTCTTTCATGAACTGCTGCATCTGGGTATCTTAACTAGGGATTCAAAGATTAAGCAATCATTGAAAGTGACCAGCTTTTGTATCACCTTAGTGCTGTGCTCAATCACCGACTTACAACAAAACTACTAAACACAACCATTTAACTGCCGTTCATTTTCTAGCTCTTTGCTGCTATATCCCTCATTCCTGCACTCTGGATACAAATTTGAAATGCTTAAAGTGATTATGCTATATGCTGTACAGTATGCAGAAATCATGACATGAAAACTAAGCCTGATGAACCAAAAGCTTATCCTTTTTTTTTTTTTTTTTCCAAAGACCATCAAAGCAGCACTGCAATGGAAGCAAACACTGAAGAAGTCTAAAAAGCCATGATTTTGCGGATGACAACTGGTGTAAAAGTAGTTCACTTACAGGTACTAATTTCCAATACCATTTGGAAGGAGACTGCTCAGGAAGCAAGGAAAGGAGCGTAGGAATAGGAAAGGAACATCAGCAATGCAAGTTAAAAGCAGTAATACTTAAATGCACTTCAGCAATAAACACTTCCATATTTTCGAGGGGTTGTAGCCTAGAAATTTAGATTTACAAATATCAAAAGGAGACCCAGAATCAATAGAGTCAAATAGTTAAAGGGATCCTTCAGACCACACATCAACTTCTAAATTAAACAGCGATTTAGCCCCTTATCATGGAAGGATATTATTTTCCTTCAAAATCCTTCACCACTAACATTAAACTTAAACACTGCCTTGTTCACATGGCACAATTTTATCCCCTTGGCACAGCAATGACAATTTGAGGAAAGAACACAGCAGTTTTTGTTAAGGCTTCATCAAATCACGAACTGGGAGCGCGGATAGACATTATGTTTGGGAAAGATCCATTTTACATTCTCCAGAAATGAAAGTGTACTGCATTTTGCAATGTTAGTGCATTGTGATATAATTTCAAGGGGAAAAGGTGGAAAAAACTGCAAACACACACATAGAACATCTGAATGCCAAGAGTATGCTTACTAGACAGAATTTGAGTAAGCCTCTGAATATAGACAATTAACCCATGCAAAATGAGTATGCCCCAAGAGCTTTCAAAATATATAATATATATTTTGTGCTGTGAAAGCTGAGTCTTATTTGCCCATGTAAAGTTAATACAAGTTATTTTAGTCTGACTGAAACAAAGAAAAGCCAGTAGATACCAGTGGGCTTGCAAGGTATAAGGAAGGGCACCGATGAGATACAAAGGAAATTGCATGCAGAAAATCCCAGGAGTTTGGAGGACTGGATACCTCACACTGCTCTGACAAAAAAAAACCTCCGAGATGTTTATATTTAAATCCATGAATCAACACACAAAATCACAATTGAAGACAAATGTAGTTTACCTTCTGGTGCCCTGGACTTTCCATTAGTTGCTGTTTTAATTTAATCTCTTTCTCTGTTATCTCCCTCATTTTAAGGTTCACCTAAAAGGCAGTAGCATAGAAAAGATTAAAATACGTCTGAATGTCGGTTTCCACAAGTCAAGTTTTCTTCTTCCTTCCCTCACTTAACGGTCAATCCATTCTACAAACGTATGAAGTCCATAGAACAATGGGTTAAGCGGTTTAAGAGCAACTCTGTTATCAGCAGTGGCTATAATCACAACAAGGGAGTGCTGGGTTTGCAAACCAGACGTACTCTTCAGAACATGACACTGCTGTCGCTCAAAAGGGTTTCAGCAACTTAACCTCGACCCCTTGAACAGTTTCAGTATTTCTGTTAGATATACTCAAGATAGTCAGAATAAGCCCATCCTGTTATTTAACAGGAAACAATACTTCACCTAAAAAAAATCCCACACTTTATAGCAGCTTGTCTGAAAATAAAGAACCCAATTCCTACAGTTTTCCTCCTTTAATTCTTCTCTACTTTAAATCTTCTTTATTTTAAAATTTGCCTTGAAATATTTACCAGCTTTGTTACTGCATCCCTAAGAAACAGAAATTACATTTCCCTGCTAGTCTGATTCTCTTTCCCAATGCACATGGAAACCTTGGGAAGCCAAGGAAGAGGATGAAATTTGAGTATGTTTCAGTAATAACGGAATCAATTACCATTAATAATAACCTGTATTAGGAAGACATTATACCCGACCACCACTGGACTTAAGGTAACAAGTAACACCACAGGACTCAAAGCAGTTCTCCAGCTCAAGTGGAAAAGACGACAGAAATGCACAGGTACGAAGACAGAAGGAAGACACTCATCAGCACCTCGCTAAAAATCTGAAAAGTGACAATAAGAAACAGGCACGCTTTTCTCAAAGTAAATTTTACCTTGTTAATCCAGAAAACCATTGCATCCTCCAAATCATAGGGCAGTTCTTTTGAGGCACTGAATGTAGAGAAACGCTTGACACTAGCAACCACTTTCTCAATGCTGATCATTTCTACAGTATAGGCCATCATAAGAGCATCAATCATTGCCATGTGAGAACTCTAAAAGAAGAAAACAGCGAGTGCTGAAAAATAAAATCCTTTAAGGAAGAAAACTATATATTCTAACTGTATTTAAAATGAAAAATTCCTGAGCTTAGTGACCTAGAAATTAAGAGCTCTTCGTTCTGTTAACTATTTTAAACAGTGTTAAATAAAAGGAAGATGATTAGGTGGATTTAATTAAGCTAACCATTTTGATTGGTGCAGAGCCCAGATCAGAGTCAGACACAGGTGTATCATCACTCTCCATGACGTAAATCCCTTTTCGAGACAGAGCCTGGATGACTGACTGGTGTCCCTGCAGAGCCGCCACCTGATCCCCCTTCAGAATGAGGCTGCAGACACGGCAGTACAGCTCGCTGGAGAGCAGCAGCTTGATGACGGGTGGTTTAATATGTTCTTGCTCATATTGATCGATGTAAAATGGGTCCTTCAGCTCCTCTGGGACATTATCTGGAACAACGAAGAAGAGTTTCAACAGGTGGCATCAGTTATAAACACAACAAACATTTTTACTTGAATTCAAAGATAGTGCATGAAAAAGCAAAGATAAATCAAGGACAAAAACCCACTGAATGTAATTAACTGCAATTTCATACTGCAAATGGTTTTCAATAGGTCTCTATGCTTGTATTTTAATTAAAGCATATATAATTGGCTCCCACCATAGAAAACAACTTATACGTCACCAGTTGGCTTTCTCTAGAGACCCTTGGAAGGAAGCATGTCAACACAGAGAGAAATCCCACAGTCTTCTACACATCTACACATTTCCCTGAATAAGACCCAGCCTAATCAGAACGATCCACTATCACCTCTGCTGATTAGTGCGTATTATTAGTATTTTACCTTATTTTGAATTAAATATCATTTACTTAGATCACAGGCTAAAATGCTCTGTGTATCAGACGAGCAGAGCATATGTATCTTCAAAGCAAAATGTACAGCTGCTTCAAGCAACGTCCCAAAACATCCGTGCAGAGCACCTAAATACCTGCCACGCTCAGTCACTACGAGGGGCCAGCCAAATGTTCTCAGACTGAAAAACTAAATCACCTGTTTCTTGGTTCTAAACTGCCAAAGTGCATAGAAAGACTGAAACATCTGACTAAAACCTTGAGCATTTTACAAAAGGTTTGCAAAACAGCTGAGTCCCCAGTGAGCTGACTGTCTGTTTTTGAAGACAAGAGCACTGAAGCAAACTATCACAGCTTTTCAGCCTTTAGATAAAAACGAAAGCCTCTGCAGCAAAACCATTCCACTTGGATTTGGATCCGACCTGAATTTTAAACCAAGTCTAAAATGAACTCCTTTTGGAATGGCGCAATGTCCAAAAGTTGTCTTATGATTCAATCAAACTGAACGCAGATCCCGAGTGTAGTAAATTAACGACGACCTTATCCTTGCACAGCACTTCCTCCCCGCCAGTTCCCAACCCACAGAGATGTACAAACCAGCACAGCTTCGTAGCTGGCAGGAAAGAAAGGCACTAACAGCTACTAACACCCTGATCCCTCTGAACACGACTAAAACATTTCAAACCTGTACGTTGCTAGCTGAAGTACTGCCATGGTCAAGGTTGTAAGACTACAACACAAGGTAAATGTCAATGGATTACAAGAGTGGAAAGTGGAAGGAAAGGCTGTTTTAAGTAATAGTTTCTTGATATTGTTGAAAAGGCAGAAAACAAATTAAAAATAGATAATATCCCAAAATAAAAACTACTCACATTCAGTAATCAGACTAGAGGCTATTGGTCTTTGTAATAGCCTGGGAGTAACTAGCCTTCAACACCAGGAAAAATCCTTTTTAGCCCCAAACGTGTTGTCTTAACAGAACCCAACGCGTCATCCCTTTCCAACACAAAGTTCTTCCGCTATCCAGTCACTCTGAAGATCCCCGCAGTCACTTCGACGGCTCGTTTTGAGTATGTACATCTACAGTTAAACGGATTATTAATTTGGCAGCATATCCAGAATCCATTCAGCTCATTTCCAAAATAATTAAATGTCCCCATTCAAAGCCACTCCTACCCGCCGCGTACCTTTGAGCCGCAAAACAAGCCGTGCAGTACCTGCCTGCTGCAGAGCACTGAACGTTCATAGAGAGGAGGAACCGAGAGAGAACATTCTCAATCCCATGAGCCAGACACACAGGTCACCACTGAACATGTGTGGTAAGGCAGTGTTGTCGTAACAGCGCTAACAGCTACTCCGACAGCACTGTCCCTGGTTGTCAAAATGGGAAGCTTTCTGATGTTTTTAAAAATTCAGATGACTCTTTTCCCCTTTAAGTGACACTGAATGCTGTGCAGTAGGGACTGTGTACTGGAGATGGTTGAAGAGACACAGTCAAACCCCACGGGCTCTACCCGAGTAGCATTCCTTATCGTGGGTGTCCATTTTTAGTGAAATAGGTAATAAATTCAAGTATTTTTAATCTTCATATTAGTCAACCTGACCTGAAATCAAAGGCTGTTGAAAGCCAATTCCATTTAACGGTCACGGCCATTCCCAGATAGAGAACTGGAGCTTCCATTGCTAAAGACTGGGGAAAGATCCAAAAATGAAAATGTAAAGCGGCTCATATAATTCAACATTTTAGCTTCATTACAAGCAGCTACACCTTTACCAACCAAAGATTGCTTTTCACTACAACGCTTGGTGAAAGGCAATGATTGAGCAGCACCTCACAGAACACCCCTGAAGCCGTACCCTTCTGGCAAGAGCCTTAGCACCACTCCAAGGTTTGAAGGCTTTTTTTAAACAAGAAAAAATGCAGATTCAAAGTGTCTGAAATCTGCAGCACTTAGATGAGGGGTTTAGCGCATCTGCCCTCCACCAGCTCCACAGACCCCGCGTCGCAGGGTAACCGAGGTGACCGTCTGAAACCGTGCTGTGGGTAACGGCTGGACAGAGAGCCCTGAGCCCCCTCCGGCACCTCGGCTGCCCAGCTTTCCAGCAGACCCCTGCATCAGCATGGCCCGCTTCCAACACTCCCCAGGTCCCTTCCAACAAGGTAGGCTGCGAGTTTTTGTAGACTGCAACTACAGAAAGCAAAAAGCATCCTCTTCAACCCCAACCTACCCACAAGAGAGACAACTTATTGCATCGGGGTCTTCACACAAAGACCGACCGCTGGGCCATGATGCTCAGCTTCCTGTGGGCCAGCGGCAGTAAGACGTCCCCTGTTCATTCGCACTTAAACCTGCAACATTTTAATGATTTTTAAAACCCTGTTCTAGCAATAAACCCATCTAGTTCTTAGGGATGAGATTCCATGTCACAAAAACCATTAAAAAAAAATACACCTTGTGTCTCGTCAACTATTGTTTATAGTCTAAATGTCCAGTCCAAAAACCTGGAATCTTGTTCTTCTATAGTAAAGAACCCTCTAACTTCAGGTTTCTGATCTCCATACAAGTGCTTAAGGACTGAATGGATTGGGATTGACCAGGATTAAAGATACAGGGGGCAGGGGGAGAATAACTTCTAATACCAGAATTTATAATTTGAATACCATTATGGGAAGTTTTTCATAAATATTAACCCTCCCACAACTGCAGCTTATTTCACTGTAAACACTTGCCCAGTTTTATTTTCTACCTTAGTGTGCACAACACTCCTGCCAGGTAAATTTGCCTGTCTGTGACAGGAAGGAGCAGTTTTGTAACTAATCTGATGTCCTGACTACAGGCCCACAGAACCTTTAAGATATAAACACACACCTCAAAGCTCAAGAGAGGTAATATTAACTTTACTATTTAATTCAAATTAATTTCACAATGGGCATAACTGTAGTATCCACATGGCAGGAACAAGTAAGCGAGAAATAAATGGCAGGCAAAACTATAATGCCAAAAGGATGCTGTAGAAGTAGGTAACTGAGTTGAGAAACTTCCAAATATCATAGTTGCAGATGTCCTGTACCCAAACAGGGTAACAGACAGCCACAGACAAAAGAAGTGCTCTGATTGGGAGATACTGTCAATATTTGACATCTGCATCTGCAAGCACAACGTAGGAAAAGATAAGTCTCTTATCTGTGGTATAATGCCACATAAACCACTTGCAGCACCCTGGACTGCTCATTCTCCAAAACCCCCTTAAAAAGAAGTCAAAATTGCCAAAAATCTCAGAACAATTACACTGAATTAACCTCACACTGAGTTAAACAACACACCGTGGATGCGCAAGGAGCCACTGGGATTACGGATAGCTTTTCTCCCCAGTTTTTATGGATCAGGCAAACCCCAAACGGGTCATGTGCTTTTTGCTTCCCTCACTGCAGAACATGTTAACACTCCTGGAAAAAAATGTCCCAGTCTTTCCAAGTCCCAGTTTCTATAAGCATCTCTTTCAACACCTTACTTTCGTGACCTATAACCAAACTTAGAAAAATTTGGTTAATTGAAACTTGTAGTTTTTTACATTTACACTTTGGAAATTGGAAAAAAATAGCATGAAAAATCAACTTCTGAGCAATTAACTTCTAAACTATAGCTACAAAAATTTCTGCCCAAGCAGTTTAACAAATCCTACCAAAGCAAACCCAAACCAATTAAGCCATGTCCTTCTTTCTGCTTATAAAAATGCCTCCAATACCATCTCAATTCCAAAAAGTCACCTTTATGTTACGATTGCACGCTACCAAAAAGCTTTCAGGCACCTCCTGTTTTATCTAACATGCTTAATTGTTTTTCCTAATATGCTGATGCGTCAAAAGACACAAAGCTTAAAATTTACCAGTGGTTTTACAGTAACTTGATAACAACGGCACATGAGCTGATAATCAGATCTGTGAGGGCGCCCATCATTTAATCAGTTTGGCCTATGATTTCTGTCAAGAATTGTCCACAAATTTACCCCCCTACACTCAACACCAGAGTTGACCGGATCTCTTTCACGGAGGGATTTTATGGAAATTTTATACCACCTTACTTCAGTTGCACACATCTTATCACAGAGCAAAAATGCTCATTTTTGCCATTTCCCACTCTTACAAGAACAAAGTAATAACCTATTTTTTCCAAGTTTCAGCAGCATAAACTCTCGAGTGTTCTTCCCCACTGAGCCTACTAGAGAGCTACCTCTATGGCTATTTTTAGAAGAGATGAAGGACTCGGAAATAAACCATCCTAATTTCTCGTGAAGCAATTCTTTTGGTCTGTTCCATCATACCAGTGAGCTCCAATCTCTCAAAAACCTGTCAGTTCCAAGTATAAATCATTGTCTACAACACAGTTTACAGGATTACAAAAATAACTTCACTAGTAACAGCCACCAGAGAAACAATTATTGCCAGATTCTCCTCTCCTCGCATTAGGGTAGGGACCATTTCTTTATCATCTCACCTACAAAAACCTGATGATGATTTGATAAAGAAAAACACAGTGAGCTGAACAAATTTGACTTAATCCCTTGAACAGGAGAAGTGGATACACCCCAGATCTTACTTTACCTCCAGAAGCACGAAGAACTGGTTTCACATGGAAAGAGAGCCAAAGCATCGTGGTAAACAGAACGAAGCTTACTCAAATTCTGAGCAGGATTTCATTAGTATCAGTATCTGTTCAGAGAATTGTTTAGCACTGGATGGACGTCCTCTAAGCTGCAGATCATGGGCAGGAGCTACACGCTCTCAGCACTAAGACCACCTGCACTGTAATACAGACCCTCTCTTTGTTCTCATTACAAACCTGTACTACAAACTCGGTGAGTGATCTCGACTATTACACGTGAAAATTTACGTGCAACAGGCAGGAACTAAAACGAGCGAAAGACTTTGTACAGTGCTGCTGAGAGTGACCGCACTCCTATTACCATATCTTTTGATCGAGCACAAAGCCACAAACCTGGATGAAGCAGAAGAGACAAACCAGTAATTATGGAATTCTTCACCCCTGTGAAGTTCACACAGGTCACATTCAGTGTTTATGAAATGGGCATTAGTAAAGAATGTTTAACTAGTGAATATTTACAAAACACAACAGCCACATTACAAATATTTTCACTGTGGAGCTGAGAAGAAGCTGACAAAGAACAGAAGCAGGGAACCCAGGGATTTAGGCAATTTAGCCCAGGAAACATGCTCACACTGCCTCTACCAACCGGTAACTGGGGGTGGCCATCATGGTGCTGTAAAACCTTATTTAACAGGTAAGTTTTAAGTACTCCAAAGACCAAAAAAAGCCACAACTTGCATTTCCCAGACCTTAGCTCTTGGCTTTCCTGTCTGCACCTTGCCAAAGGTCTCAGGCTAATGTTAGCAGTAAGTCTGGAAACTGCTAGCCCTAGTAAACAAGTAAAATCCACCAAGTTCATCTTGAAAAATATGAATTTTACACTCTGTTTTAAAGAAGCAACAGCATTTGTTATGGAAAGGGTTGCAAACCACCGACCTGCTCACAGCGAGCTGCAACACTGACAAAGTTCCATATACTCCTTCCACATCTAATGATAACCGAGAACATGATTTCCACACGTAAAGCTGTATCATTTGTTGATACAGCTTTATTATCTGCTGGAAAATCAAAATTTTTCATTGCCATTGTCTGTTTTCCCAAGCTGTAACAAACGAAAACGTACTAGCAGTGTTCACTCTGACTGCTGCTGCTCAGAGCCCGGGGGGACAGTGATGCTGAAGGACCAGGTCCCTCTGCTCGGCTCTCTGCAGCGCGTGGCCCTGTTACTGCCTGGCAAGCTGGTTCATTCCAGCGACTGCGAAAAAGCGCGCTCTCCCACGGACGGCTTGCCAAGCCTCTCTAAACCTCCCACACTCGCCTCCTGTGAACTGCAGTTCCACAAACACAGTGGCACGCTCGCTCCTTGGCCACTCAAACGTTATTAACTGTATTTTCACATTGCCAGTGGAATTCCTTAAAGTGCACATTTGGTTCTGATCAGTTTGCTGATGAAAAGGGTAAAAAGCGTGGCCAGCAGGTCAAGGCAGGGGATTCTCCCTCTGCTGCTCCGAGACCCCCCCCGCAGAGCTGTGTTCAGCTCTGGGGCTCCCAACAGCAGAAGGACATGGAGCTGTTGGAGCGAGTCCAGAGGAGGCCATGGAGATGCTCCGAGGGCCTCAGGGAGCCCCTCTGCCATGGGGGCAGTGTGAGAGAGTTGGGATGTTCTGCTGGAGGAGAGAAGGCTCCGAGGAGACCTTACAGCACCTTCAGGTGCCTAAGGTGGCGCTACAAGGAAGCTGGGGAGGACTTTTTACAAGGGCAGGGAGTGACAGGACAAGGGGGAACAGGTTTAAACTGAAAGCGGGAGATTGAGATGGGACATCAGGAAGGAATTCTTCCCACAGAGGGTGGGGAGGCACTGGGACAGGTTGCCCAGAGAAGCTGTGGATGCCCCATCCCTGGGAGTGTCCAAGGCCAGGCTGGATGAGGCTTGGAGCAACCTGGTCTAGAGGAAGGTGTCCCTGCCCATGGCAGGGGGTGGGCCAGGGGGGGCTTTAAGGTTCCTTCCAACCCAAACCACTCTGTGATTAGAACAGAATTACAGAATAAAATTCCATTCCCTCAAACTACTGTCTCAGCTAAACAGACTTTATGGCCTCTCAAGTGTGTAGAAGGTGTCCAGATGTTTGTGTACAGCCTTTTAGAGTGATCCATGACAGTACTCCCCAATTTATTTGGGGATATGGAGTGGGGGCGACCCCAAATGGGCAAACACCTTCCTTGACAACATCCTTCTGCCTTCTGGACTTTGGACGAAGAGGTCTAAGATCTCCCTCCGGAGTACATCAGTGACAAGCATGCAGCCACCAGACAGATAGGAGGAGCTGTGAGCTTCCAGAAACAAACGATTCAGCCCAATTCCTAGATAAGAAGAGGGGTTGCCTCTCTAGCAGTATTTGTGATGAAGAGAGACGATAGCTGTGCTCAGTTGTTTGCCTACCAAAACTCTCTCTTTTCATGGCCAGAAGGAAGAAAAGGAGGAATGCATCATCAAATGAAACAAAGCCGAAACTAGGACTTCAACTCCACATTACATCCCATGCATGCTCTCAGTAATTTGTCTGTGAGAAAAAAAAATATAGGATGAACAATTTTTCTACTTAGTAACACTAAGTCTACACTAGGATCAAGTTCCTGTTCTTGACCATTCCCATACCTCAGTATGAGCTTAGCCTTACTCAGATGAAAAGAAATCCAGCATTTGAAAGATTAAAGCACAAAATTATGTCAGTTCTAAACCTAACATTTCAGAAAAAAAACACTCTTACTTCACAGCTTGAAGGCGGTTAGGGAAACCCTATCAAGTAAGAATTACATCACAACATGAGACAGTGTTTGACTATTATAAACAGAGCGGTTTTCCCCTCCCCCCTCCACCACACTGACCAGAACTCAGTCTAAAATAACAGAAAGTCCTCATTTGCCTAGTGATGTTTTACGTAACAAATTCACAATTGCTTGGTGGCTGCCCAAGACCCACTGAACAACAACCAATATCTCAACACAAAAAGAAAACCCCGAGAGACGACAAGTCACATACTAAGTTCAGATATTATTCAAAACGATAATCACATTGGAAACCTTTTTAAACCCACCTCTCTACGAATTAAAGAGGCTTATACATTCCTACTTATTCTGCAATTCCATTCCAGAAGTAACGGTTACTGTGTGACAATGTCTTGCTGGAGACATTTCAAAAACCAAACTGAATTGCCACGCGCCTGCAAAGACACACACACCCCCCAAACCTCACCCGCTGGAGCTAACCAACAACACAACACCAAAAGACCCAGCAAAAACTGTCCACAGCATTTAACTTCTATTAAAACGTAATCTGGGCAAGCCTAAATACAAGGAGAAAAATTGGCAGTTTGCTACAGCCTCTACGCTGGAGATCACGCCGCTGTCATTACAAAAGGTGGGCTGCTCTTCCAAAATTTTTAGTCAAGAGAAAGCCAACTACTTATTCAAAATCAACCTGCATTGTCAAGGCGCTGGTAACTGCTCCGAGACGTACGGACCCAACTCTGAGTTCTGGAGCCCCAGAAGATGGGCCCAGGAAAACATGAGGCCATAAAGCTTTCTCTACCAGCAGGGGATCCATGCCAGTCAGTTCAGGCCTAGGATGAGCTTTCTTTGGAAACAAAGTCATAATATAAATAGTGTGTCTCCATGTCTGGAATATCCATTTTCTCTCTGATCACTAAAAAGTCTTCAGGAAAGGTAACAAACCATTCCACCCACTGAAAAACACTTAGATGAGGAAACGCCCGTTCATTTTTTTTAGGTTATCAATGTTGTACGAACACCCTCCCAAAATCCGCACATTTTTTTTTTTTTCAAACGTCACCTGCTAAGTGGTTTTTTTTTGTCTCTTGTGGCTTATAATGAAATACCTTCACTAATATTAAACATTAGAAACCCACGATTTTCTATTTTCCCCACAATCAGTAAGATGAAGAGAACGCTGACAGAGCTGGAAATATTAAACAAAAGAAATAAAAATTCAGAAAAATATTCCAACAAGGATTAATATTTAACAGGAGGAATGGACTGCTTTTCTTCAGCCTTGCCACAAAGTAAGCTAGCGCTAATCCATTAAGCATATTAGGAGTTTGGCGAATTAGACTTAGATTAACAGGGCTACCTCATTTTCCAAAACAAGATTTTGCACATGGTTTTATTACATGTTATGTTCTGGATAAACCAAAACCAAGTATTGCATCATATTTCTTTACCATGAAGCTACTTACACCCAAGATGTACCTAGTAACAATAATTCAGAGTAGGCAGATCTCGTTCAAAACAAAAAAGCAAATTTCATTAGATGCCAGAAAAATACTGCACAAATGATACTCCAAGAATCTTTATTTTGCCATGTTTGCCTGTAAAGGTACAATGTAAGTTTGAAAGAGAACTCCTCTATAACCTACAACCTGCTGTCTAAATGTCACAGAACACAGACAAACTGTACCCGCTCATTCAACATTTCTTTTACATAAGTGAACCACAAACTAATTGCTTTTTAGTTAATTTTAAAACCGAAACCACAATCTGACCAAAGAAACCCTCCTAACTGGGCGTGCAAAGGGTATCAACATGCTAGCATCTGTTGGCCAAGATGACTAGACAAGGAAGCAGAGTCAAGCCTTCGCAGCCTGGAGGGACTTGCGGCCTGCAAGCAGCGACACACAGTTCTGTGGAGGACAGCCCTTAGCTAAAATGAGGATTTAGACATTTTGAGGTGTGCATTCTTCACAAGCACAATATGTGAGCGGTCACCACTAGGTTTGCTGATTCAGGGCATCTCATATAGTTCCATTATTCCCGTCGAAGGTACCAGGAAGCATATTACAAGAGCACAGGCTGTCATACCACTGGTATTTAAAACAAAGGTGGTTTAAGCCCAATTTCATCACTTCTGGAATGGCAGGGGAAACCAAAAAAGCAAGAACAAAATCAAGAACGACTTCCTGGTAAAAGTGATCTTACCTATTCCGTAGGCTTTAGCACAGATCCATTGTAGATTAGCAGCTATTTTTGCTCGGGCTGAATCATAGAGCTCCAAAGGGACAATCTCAACTGCACTATCTGTCAGGGCATCCATTTTTCTTCTGGTGCTATCTCCACCCGCACAAACATCAACATCCACCATCTAAAACAAAAACAAAAGACAGAGGACTTGTACACAAGCCATGGCGTTTTTAAAACCGCGCTGGAGTTGGCTGGAGGGATCGCCCAGCGTTCTACCAGGCACAATACGGCGGGCCCAACAGCACAGGCCCGACATCCCTCAGGGTTTTTCCTCGGAAGGGCTTATTTAGCAATTAAAAATCCACTCGGAAATCAGAAGACATCCGAGCGCAGAGCGAGCATCCCTTCGGACGAACAACACGGATCTGCTCGCAGAAAGCCCTTTGCCAAGGAAACCAGCCG
>NW_010257081.1:691-26993 GCF_000690775.1 Eurypyga helias | reverse complement strand
GCGGCTCGGGCGAGTGCGTGGAGGGCGCCGGCGCTGAACTTTCCCCCTCCTGCCGCCGTGCTGGAGGAATGAGGAAGGGACGGTGCCGGCCTCCGAGGCCGCCTGTGTGTTGGGGGAGCTGGGGCGCCTCGGCAGGGGGTTTTCCTGCGCGTCCCTTTATCGCGCCTCAAGGAAGTCGCGCGGGGCGTATTACGGACTTGGAGAGTTCGGGTTTTGCCAGGCATCCCACAGCTGCGGAACGCTCGGCACCCCTCCTTTTTTGCTGACCCTTTTCCCTCCCTCTCGAAAACCGAGTTTTCCATGGAACAGCATGGAAGTTTACAATACCTGAAAGACATTTCACCTTCTTTCCACTGCAACCCAGAGCATCGTCTGCCATTGAGCTCGGCCTGCGAAAGCAGGTGGGGGAACTTGCTAATCCCGAATGCTACGACCTGATGAACTGTACTCTGCTATCATCTCCAGTAGTGTGAAAGAGTGGCTTTTTCAGCCTACCTTTTGAATCTTGTTAGGTGCCTTTTATATTAATAATTATCTGTATATATTGGCATCGTTTCACTAAAACATGGGACTTGGCAACCTCATGGTTTCTGCTTAAAACAAACTGAAGAGATGGAGTAAGACTCTTCACAAGTGAATATAGAAGTATGTGAATAGAGCCACCTAGAGATACTTGCTGCAGAATTATCAGGCCTCCCTTGCCTTACAGACTACATCACGCATTTCCAGATACTGGAAATGTTAGTGTATTCCCTTGCCTCACCATCTCCTTCAGAACTTGCTGAACTCCTAACATCTCGGCTCAAATCTCTTCTAAAGCAGACTTGAATGTTATCAGCGTACTGAGGATTTACTTATAGAGGTCTATGCAGATAAGCTCTGTAAATATTTTCCTTAAGGTTATATTCCCTCTGATTTATCAGAGGTCAGCTTTTGCTTTAGAGCCTGTTTAAGATGGTCTGTGGTTTTGAAGCATCAGAAAACGAGGTAATGGCACTCTGCTTAGTCCTTGAGTGTTGAAGGTATATGGAAGTATCTGCTTGATCCAGTAAAGCAGCAGTGGAGCACTCCTGTCTGAATTTGACCTCCATACAGAGCCTAGGCTGCCTGTGTTTTCAGAGCCTGAGCCGCACATGTGGTAGTTGTAGTTCATTTGTCCAAAGAGAGGGTAAGAAGTTGGCTTTGTTTTTCCAGTGGAATACCTAGGCTGGTGGAGGACGCTGAAACACGCAATAGCTCTCAGTGTTTTGAGGATTAAAAACTGTTCTGTTGAATTACATATCTGCTCCTCATGCTTTTTCCCTTTCTTTCATGGAAAGTAACGCCCACGCTGGGAGTTAGAAAAACTGAAAGAGGCGTTGCACCATTTATAGAAGTTGATCAGTGAAGTTACTCGGAGCTTTGCAGCTCTAGATGTTATGGGATTAGGGCCTGAAAAATAGAGTGCTTTAATACTCAGAAGCTGTGGTACAGGACTGATTAAGCTGAATGAATTGAGTGGCATCTTTTCCATTAAAAAAGAATTGTGGTGGGTTTTCTCTGTTTCAGCTCAAATTTTATGGAAAGGGTGCGTGTGTGCTTCATCACCAGTGAGCAGTTTACCCATGAAGTCAAGTATGTAGGTAATTGCAGGAGACGCTACTGTGCTGCTAGTTGTGTTTGCAGGCACTTATTTCAGGAGATGATGGCATCTGTAAAATGTGCTGGTTTTACTACCTGCTAACATTTACCCCCCAGTTGTCTTTCCAGTGGAAAAATGGACTTGTTGGTATTGGGAAATGATACTCTTGTAACTACAAGTTTTTAGGCTGCTCTCCAAGACTTCACTTGGAAGTAATTGAAAGGTTTATTAGATTTTAAAGACTACAGGGTCTATTGTTTGTGCGGAGGGATGACAGAAAAGACATGACTGAGGGAAAACTTGAGCTATACGTGTAGAAAAGAAGTTTCAGGGGGTTTTGTTGACTTAATATTTTGTTGTTTATGGTTTGGTTTGTGTTTAATATTAAGTAAAGCTAAACCCCTGAAACTTTTGTCCAGGTTAAATGTATTGGGTTCTGCCACAGTGTATTCTCACGTGTGGGGTCTGGTGGTGATGTTGGAAAAGTAAATCCTACATCAGCAGGTTGATAACTGTCTTTGGTGTTAAATGTTAGCATTTATGTGATAGTATCAGCATTAGAAACTGCATTTCTGGTAAGCTTTTGTCTGCTCGTGGTGGTAACAAATGTAGAGACCTACCCCAGTCCCCAAGTCCTTCCTTAGCTGGTTCTTCTCCAGCCTGTACAGCAGTATTGCGACCGGAATCACCTCTCTTGTTTACCAGCATTTACGCTCCCACTTCCTTCTGGGGCGTTGGTGCTTTACTCTTTTTGCTGCCTGTCCCCTGCCCTCTGCCCAGCCCTCCGCCCCTGCTCTCTACCCTTTCACTTGGAGGTGTTCCCCAGCTTTCCTGAACTCGATTCTTACCCGGCTGTCCCTGTACAGATGTAAACATAAAATTATTCTGACCACTATTGATACCCCTGGATAATGGTTTCTGTACTCAGCTTCTCGCATGAAATTTCCAGGATTGCTTAATGATGCTGGCTTTTCTGTTCACTCTTGAGGCAAGAATGGTGTACTTTCAAAGTATTCTTTCTGAACAGAATAATGCGCTGGATGGCTTTTTAAACCCACGAGCTCCTCAGGGCCCTGTATTGAATCTGGGATGCTATTAAGGTTGGATCTGTTATAGAGGAGTGAGTGGCAGTTGACCAGTTTTGTTGCTGCGGGGTTATTTCCCATGGTAAGGGGGAACATAAATGATGTCATTACTTCCTCTTGACCTAACACCACATGTCTGCGCATCTGAAACCTCGTTATAACAGTTGAGGCAAGGAGAAAAATACATTAGTTACCATTCTTTCCTCCTTCTTGCATAGATCTTGCTGTATTTCTTTTTACCACTGAGAAACTGTTCAATGTCTTGTGTTGCATTTTACATGGGAGGCTGTTACTCGTTTAGATTTTGTAACTCAGCTGTAGGTAGATGGAAGGCCACCTCCTCACTGCTGTCAAAACAATCTTGCCTCTGTTTTTCTGGAAGACTCACGACTTTAATGAAAGAAAAACTGTTTGTGGCCGATGCTGTCTTCTTACATAAAGAATGCAGGGGAAGAGCATTGACATTTATGCAGCAGTGATGATGCCAGCTAGTTAATACGTAAACGGAACGGTCTGTAGATGGCTCTCGGATGAGGCCAAAAAGCCAAATTTTTGTTGACTTTAAAACATGGTTGCTGGGACTTCTAAAAGCTGAGTCTCTTGATTTTTAATTCAGTGCATCTTATGAAGTCTTAAAGGGAGGATATGTAAAACTGCTACTGAGTGGGACTGTCCAGAGTACGGTATTGCGTGTAAGTTGGAGCAGGGGAGGAAGGCAGTGAACGCGTGTAGGGTGTTCTTCGGCTTGTTTAATCTAAGTGGGATAAAAAAAAGAGAACAAATGGTAAGCTTATTCTACAGTGGAAATCTTCATCCTGCAAAGCAGCTATAGGATATCTTACGTTTTCTGTGACACGAAGCTGCGGCAGTCAATGCGTTGTCTGTCATAAATACTCCTTTCTAAAAATCTCCTTGCTCTGATCCATTTCTCTGCGCTATGAACGAAGGCCTGTGTGATGTATTAGAAAGTAGGTGATGTTTAATGATTAAATTAATGAACAAGTGAAATATAACTCTTCAAATCTATGAATTGTTTTCAGATGGATAGCTTTTGTATTATTTCTTTGCCTTCCTTTTGGTGTATCCATTTTAATAATTGTTTTCGGCTGCTATGGAAACACTTCAGGATAGGGATAGTACATGTTCTTCAATACCCTTTTCTAATCTGATTTTTTATGTGTTGTATGCTTTTCTTGTTGGAGTAACACAAACATAACAAAATTTGCTATCTGGTCTCTATACTTAAATCACATGTAAATGTTAAATTAACTCTTGAGTAGTCATCTCTATCTTATAAATATTGGTTAGTGTATTTGACTTGATCAAGTTATATATATACATGGGGAGAGAAGTAAAACTAATTTTTTCTTCTACGTCAGTCATGATTTTCTAATGACTTTTCAGGAATGTTAACTCTAGAGAAATGCACTAATATGTGTGTAGACACTTAGATTCCAGTCATTCTCTGGAGTCTTCTAGCTGAGGAGTTACTCCATGCTCCCAGATAGATGTATCAGATGGGGAACACTATTTTTTATTAATTCTCTAAAGCTTTTATCACTTATGAAATTGATAATATGTCTTCTTGATGCGGAAGTTACCTTTCAGCAACACAGAGTTAGAGTACTTCCTGAAAAATGTTAAAAGCTTATGTGCAGCACTGGAAAGGCCTCTCATGTTCATGAACTCCTGTGGGCACCAGCACCTGTAATCCTCTTCATAAACTGTTCAAGCTGCATTTTTTTAGAAGGGGTTGGGTATTTTGCTTGTCCAGCTCATCTTTAAATACCTTTTCATTACCTTACAGCCCTGATCCAGTAAACTGTAGCTAGAACTCCATGTGAGGTGTTCTGGCAGTAGTCTCTAAGTTATACATGTATTGTATACTTTGCGTTGCTGTGTATACTGAAGGTGTGTGACGAGCATTAGTGGTAGAACTGGGGACATATGCAGCCCCAGAGAAGTAGGAGTGAGATGGGGTGACTGCATCTCTTCCATGCAGCCTAACTTCAGGCTAGGTTTTTGGGAGAGAAGAGGGAATTTTAGGCCCTTGACATGCTTACCAAGCATCCCCAGTAAATCTATAGCAGATAAAAGACATTTCAACAGTGCATAGTGAAAGAGGGAGACAATGAACGGTGTTTTGTTTTGGCATATGTTAGATAAATTCTGCCTGTGAGTTCCATTAGTTATTTTTGGAAGCCAAAAGCATTTTTTCAGTGCAGTACAGATAGACAGGATAACAGGACCGCTGCTGCAAAGAGTTGACAACCAGTGAAGGGAGGAAAGCCGATGATCAGAGTAGTGTACTGCAAAGACTAAAGTATGAGCACCTGGGACTAATTCTCTGATGGAGAGCTTATGTGTTTGAAGAGACGGGGAGGAAATACGGTGGTTGAACACATTCTTTCGGGAGGCTTTTTACAATGGACTAGAACACAGCTATGCTTAGGAAAGTAACCATGTGAAATGACAGTGTGTCTGGGCCTCTCGTTTGTGAGCACAAAAATGCATTTATCATAGAACCACAGAACCGTTTGGGTTGGAAGGGACCTTAAAGACCACCTAGTTCCAACCCCCCTGCCATGGGCAGGGACACCTTCCACTAGACCAGGTTGCTCAGAGCCTCATCCAGCCTGGCCTTGAACACTTCCAGGGATGGGGCATCCACAGCTTCTCTGGGCAACCTGTTCCAGTACCTCACCACCCTCTCAGCGTAGAATTTCTTCCTGATACCCAATCTAAATTTTGGTAGCAGCCATTTGCGCTGGATTACACCTGATCATGAACACTGGAGACACCATGGATCTGAATGGAGATGGTCAGTAAGAAAGAAATTTTCAGAACAGTTACAAAATATGTGTTTATTTGTAAACAGTGTACATATATGTTTGTTTCCTCTCCCTAGTGTTTGTGTTCCAGACTAGATTCCTGCGTAGCGAACTTGTAGCTTCAGACTGTTTAGTAATGGTCCTGAAGAGGAAAAGGAATATCTGGGCATGTGAAAAGTTCTCACGAGGGAGGAAATAAGAGTGAAGATTTCAGAAGCTCAGCCCATATAGAAAAGCAATCAGAGGACTGGTTTTGTTTGGACTGTAGAAGGTAGTACAGGAGGAAACAGGCTGAAATGTTGAAGAAGTAAGGAATGGCTTATGAAGTATGGGGTGTCCTGCCCAGTTCTTTTCTGAAACAGAGGGGGGACATGTATTTCTACTCCTGCTTCTCTATGCATACTTTCCTTCCTCATGTGCTTCTAACTTGTAGCCCTTCTGTAAATATCTCTTCCTGTAACTTTCTCTGGGAAGCTGGCTTCATTTAGAGTCTCTTGTTCTCCAAGCATAGGTCCGTTTTCCTACTCAGGGCTTCTGTTTTTAACTTCGCAGCCATTTTCACCCACCCTTCTTCTTTGCAGTCTCTTCCCTGAGCAATCCTCTATGCTTTTTCTGTGTAGATATCATCTGTATTTCTAATATGATACCTTCTGATTTTCTTTTTCAATAAGATGTCTTCTGGGAGGTGCTTTAAGGAGCACTAGAAGTCTGCTTCCTTCTGACTTGGACCTTGAGCAGAGTTCTCTGTCCCATTTGCTCCTACTGGCTTACATCATTTCTGTGGTTCTCTGCTGTTGTCAGAAATGGGAAAAACTTTTCTCCTGTTCCTTCCCCACGAAGATGCATTTTCCCAGCTGTGGCCAGGGGTCTGAACTGCAGACAGTCTGTGGCTGGCTCAGGAGCTCCTTCAGCCAGTCTGACTAGTAACATTTTCTGCCCTGATGGACAGGACTGGTGTGCATGGCTGCTTGTCCTGAGCATCCCCAGTCATAGAGCAGACATTAGGATAATGTTGGTGGCAATTGGTGAAATAATTAATTCAAAGGTTAAACCTCCTCATTTTAAAGATACATGGTTTTATACAAGACATGGAAAATGGACCTGAAAGCTCAAATAGTGTAGGAAGGAAGTTTAAAGAAGAATGAAAAACATACATGTCATTGAATTTCATGGAATCACAGAAAGGTTTGGGTTGGAAGGGACCTCAAAGACCATCTAGTTCCAACCCCCCTGCCGTGGGCAGGGACACCTTGCACTAGACCAGGTTGCTCAAAGCCTCATCCAGCCTGGCCTTGAACACTTCCAGGGATGGGGCATCCACAGCTTCTCTGGGCAACCTGTTCCAGTGCCTCACCACCCTCTCCGTGAAGAACTTCTTCCTGATACCCAATCTAAATCTCCCCACTTTCAATTTAAACCCGCTACCCCTTGTCCTGTCACTACAGACCCTTGTAAAAAGTCCCTCCCAGCTTCCTTGTAGCCCCTTCAGGTACTGGAAGGTGCTATAAGGTCTCCCCGGAGCCTTCTCTTCTCCAGGCTGAACAAGCCCAGCTCTCTCAGCCTGTCCCCATAGCAGAGGTGCTCCAGCCCTCTGGTCATCTTCTTGGCCTCTTCTGGACTTGTTCCGACTAGTCTGTGTCCTTCTGATGTTGGGGCCCCCAACATCAATTTGTAGACCCTTTGCAAAATAACATACATGGAATAATACACTTAATTTATTTTGGTTTTGATAGAATGATGGGGTCGACAGCTGTTAACTGTATGTGTAGTGTTGCTGGGTTAGTATTTTCAATCACTTGAGAAACACATGGGGTTTTTTTAGTATTTGTTTTCCAATGCAGACTATGGTAAATGTTCTTTTTTCTTTCCACATTAGAAATAAAAGGGTTGGAGGGTAATGAAGTGTTTAGTTTGACCATCTGCTCTTCATTTGACTTGCGATTTCCATTTCTTTCTATGCATCGGTTTAAATGTATCCTGGACCATTAGCTGTATTGCGATGACAGTATTTTGAAATACTTGTTGAAGTCCCAGATTCAGGCTCCAGCTATGAAGCATGAATAATATTAAGAGTTAATATATATTGGCTGTTTATGTTTTTGATCTGTACAGATTCAGACTAATACCCTTTCTTGTAGTTAATGGAACCACAGATCGTTTATCCAAACAAATACCAAATGTTGTCTTTTTGGTTTGTTCTTCTTTAGTATGCTTGCAGACACATTCAATTGAGATGTTACTGTGTTTCATGATTTTAATGCATCTGATGCAGTTTATATGATAAATAGAGACCAGAAAAATTAACAGAGGATCCAGTTTGATGTTTAGAAATACAACAAAAAACACAACACAAATATGTGCAGAGGTAGGTCCTTTCTTTTGAAGAACCTGGACTCCTGTGAACATACCAGTATCAAATATACAGTTAACAAAGCACAGTGTTATAACTTGGGGATTGTGACCTGTAATTAAATTACTGTAGACTGAAACATTATTTCACAGGATGACTTATCCAAGCAGGAATTCTTTTATGGCTGTTTGAAAATAACGCTTTTCAGAGTAGTTCTTCGTAGTACTAGTAACTGATTGTATGTGGGGTTTTTTTGTGCTGTTTTATTTATCTAAATATATATATAAATAAAATAAATGTAGACTTGAGAGGAGTTTTGCTGCTTAGCAGTCTTGGCTGGAAAAACACCTGTTTCTTTTTCTGCCTAAACTGAGACTAAGCAAGTAAAAGACGTCCCATTTTAAAGTTTTTTACTGTGTACATTTCACTGTGTGAGGTTCTCTATTAGGCAGTAAACAATTTCAGTTGTCTGTGTTAAGCTTTAACATTATCCTAGGCTGTGAACAAATTCTCATTTTTATATCAACAGATAAAATAAGCATGGTAACTGCATCACGTCTTTTTTGGTGGTCTTAAGATCAAACAAAATCAGGTAACATCCAAATGTTACCTGCTTTAATTGTGCAAATGAGTGTTTCCACATTCTCTGAGGATAGGAGCAGTTCTGTGAAGTTTTTCCTCCTTCTCTCTTGTTCCCATCCAGAACTGGTCAAGGCTGTTGTCTGCTGTTTAAATGAACCTCTTTCATACCTTGTTAGTGGTTCCCGGAGCTGTGATATGGTATGGTTTTCAGTTGAGGGCTTGCATTTATGTAAAAAGACCAAACCCAAGTACTTCCATTTTTATAAGCAGATCTGAAAGCACCAGTGCTCTGTGCAGTTGTTGTGCTGCAACAAAGATGGCTATTCAGCAGAGATGCAAACTCTCAGTATGTAGGTTTTATATTCCAGCTACTTACTGAGTAGAAATTCTTCCTGAATAATGAATCTTCCATGAGTGCTTTGCTTTGAGAGATGATGAATGATGAGTCTGTTATCTCTTTGAATTAAGCAAGTAAGTGAAGAGTGGTGGTATTCAGAATAGGTCATGTCACTAGGATAGGCAGCACCCTGGAAGTGTAAAGTCCAGTGGGTAGTATCCACATGTCTTCCCCCAAGTTGTGATCTTTGGATGCTGGTACGTATCAATGTGAACTCAGACATCCTGCTGTAGCTCTGTGGAGGGAAGAGGTGGTTTAATAGAGCAGTGATATAATTTGTTTGATGTGCAAAAGACTTGGTTTCTTCCCCTCCCTCTTCCTGCTATTTCATGTGTTGGGCTTGATTTTTTTTTTATTTCCTTTTCTTTCCCCAGTGTTCAGCAATGAAGAGAGTGTGGCAGGATGTTTTCTTGTTACCAACATCCCCTTTCTCTGGGAGGAGCATTCCCAGCTCAGCTTCATGGCTGTTCGTGAGCTGGTGAGCCTTGCCTGCCCAGGGCCACGTTGTGAGCCACAGCTTGGCACACATAGCTGCAGGGTGGCTTTACGTGTGCCTGGTGTCTGCCTGGCACCATCAATTCTGCGTGCAGCCCTTGGCAGCGCGGTGGAGTCCTGTCCTTGGCTTTCTGTTAATTAGATGTTGTTAATTTTGATGGGTTTTCTTTTTAATGGGCAGCATCCGCTTACTGAGACAGCAGAGATCGCTGATTGCTTTTACAGAGGCCAGTGAAACCATTAAATGTTGACTGTAGCACTTTCCCTTTTCTCCTATTTGAGCTGATTACTTAAGCTACCATCTGCCTGTATGTCTGTTGTGTCTCCCTTCACTCCCTTCCTCTCATACAATGACATCTCACAGTTGCTTTTCTCTGTTGGATGAACTGTTGCAAAACTTGTATCACTGGGAATCAAACCCTTGGTTTTAGGTGTGAAAATGAAGGGGGGGACCTTTAGGGCATCAAAACATTATGGGGGAGAGCCTTTGGGACATGACATTTGCCACAGTAGTGGCAAATTGTTAGTTGCAAACAGTAGGCACTTGGAGGGGAAATTTTTTTTTTTAATTGATGGAGTTTGGTAGTTCATGAAAGGTGCTTAATGTATTTTAGCAGGACAATCTATGAGTAAATAATCTGCACAACAAACATTTTTATAGTATTCTTAAATTTAAAATGGGAAATAAACTGAGCTTACTGCCTTCACTTCTTTTTTCTCGGGAATTCTCTGAGCCAGCTTTCCTGGCTGTTTCAGTAAGCTGAGTGCTGGAAGCTTTCTAGGAAGAGAAAATAGTCTGAAGAACCCCTGTGACTTCACTGTGACTTTTGGGAGCTGTTGAAAGTGGGCAAGCTGAAGTGCAAGTGACGTCTTGAAGGGTAGCCTTCAAAATGAACTTTGTTTCTTCTGCTTTCAGGATTTTCAAGCCGCCTTACTGTTTATTGAAATCAAAAGTTACTTCCTAATTTAAGGTAGAGCTTTAAAGTAATAACAAACTTTTCAGCAAGGTTTTCAGAAAAGTTGATTTTTGCAAGCTGCATGGCAAACGAATGGTTAGGTTGCAAGGAAGATAGGGCAATATTTAAGGAGTATGAATTCCTGTTGATTGCATATGCACAAAACTCATTAACAGGAGAAGGCTGTCAAGGGTAGGGCAGCACTAAATGACTTGTGGGAGCTACCAAATATAGATCCTGTGAAAAATCCCAGGTCCATGGGAGCTCTCCCTGCAGAGAACAGCTCCGAACAATGCCGCCTGCTTTCCTGCAGGAGTTTTGGGTCAGACTCCAAGTCCCAGTGCATATCTGGGAAAAAGGCTTTTCTCCCGCTTTTCCTTTTGTGAATCTTATGGAACTGCAAACCTTGTCCTAGATTGTAAAGCAGTGCCATAGTCTGTCTGCATTGCAGAGCTGGTACAGGTGAGGTGGAGAATGAAGCTCTTCTTTCGTTTCTGTGGGCTCGTACGTCAAGTGGAAGCAGTCATCGGAAACGAACAGCCAGGCTGTTGACTGACCATGTGCAATCCAGCAGCAGTTTGTGGTGCTGAAAAAATGGCCCTGAAGGCAAAATATGAGTTCAGTGCAGGTCCAGAGGGACAAGATGTGACCACTTTGTCTACTTCAGGACTTGTCACCTGCTTTGCTTGAAAAGTATGTTCTGTGAAATTCCAAACTTGCTTAACCTCTGCTTCTGCACAGATGGTAGGAGGAAGCTCTCAGGGAGTGGGAGAGTGGGTGCAGGGCTGATGAGGAAATATGTGCCTCTGGAATATACCTCTCTGTCTTCTACATGGACGTAACCTGCAGTGCTAGTAACCTGGAGTGGTTTTATAGCTAAAGGATAGGTTATAAATGCAGCAACAGGCACCGTAGTTAGTGCTAGGAGGCAAGCGTGCAGCTGTGGTTTCAGAGCTAAATGAATTTATGGTGTTATTCAAAGTGACTTTTGTATCTCAAAAGCCCCTGTGCGACTGCTGGTTCCTGGTGGCAGTAGGAAATGGAACTGATGTTTGAGGTAGCTAGGATTTATGGCATGCCTTTTCATGTACTTTTGTACTTGAGTAGGTAGGGAGGGAGACAATGTTGTCATGGCCTGACTAAATAAATACAAACTTATCAAGAAGCCCTGTAAGCATGTACTTTATAAGCAATTATTTTTCAAAGGGAATTATTAGAAAGAAGGATTTGCAGAAAATCATCAGTATGATTATTATGTGTACCTTCCCCAGCCAAAGCCCTGGCAAGTTCATCACCACTTCCGATACAGCTACCGCGTTTTCTAAGAAAATCTGTTTTGAGTAAGCGGCTAGCAGAGATTCCAGCGGTCTCTGGCTCTTCTTCCTCCTTTTAACATCTTTTGTTAAGGCTGTTCTCCCTCAAAATCATTCAGACTATCACTTTAAATCATATTAGAGAGTTAGCCATGTGGATGGCTTGTAAATGAATAGGTTCTGAACTGTAGATTTGTTTCAGATCAGAAAGGATCATTGTGAACATTTAGGCTGTTCTCCTTCCCTGATCAGTCTCCAGAATTTCATCCAAGAACATGTTTTAAGCTTGTCACTTTTTAGCATCAGCTCTCTCCTTGGATCTCAGGTGTTTGTCTGCCTTTAGGAGTCTTTAATGAGGTTACTTGGGTTGCATGTGAACTCTTCAGAATAACAGGGGCTTTATTGTATCTGGTATTTTTGTGGTCCCTGTTATCCTGTCTTGGTACTTCAGCAGGCATGTCACAAGAAGTCCTGGGGCTGTGGGGAAAAATATTGTCCACGTCGAGGTGTGTGAAATTCACATGCAGGCCACCTCTTAGTCTAGTCTTATCTTTAATTGTCTCAGTAGAAGCTAAATTTATTTCGAGGTGCTTTTCAGACTCAAAATTATTCTTTGTAGCTTTTTTTTTTCCTGACTTTATGCATAAGGTTGCAGACATTTGAGCTGGGCACAGCGGTGTTGTTAGAATGGTTTGCTGAAAGTTGTAAGAAACGGTGTTGCTCCTTACTTAATGTTCCCTTGTTATGCATTCAAGGCTCATGTTTATTTTCTTGGCTGTAGCTTTCCCTGAGAGCTCGTGGTCGGTTGTTTTTCTGTTCTTACACCAGAGATCTCACAGTGCTGCAGAAATCCAGGGCACTATCTTGGGCCTAGGGAGTGAGTGATGACCTGTGATTTTCACTGAATTTGGCTACAGTGTGTTCATGCAATTCAGCATCCCCAGGAGGTGCAAAGCAGTGTGTACAACCAGCAAGACCCATCTCCTGCTACTGTGCTGGTTTTGTGAAGTTCACCAGGAGTGATTTTATTAGTTTCCTCCAAAGGAAAATTGTCGGGTGGTTGGCTGTCAGAAGACTTCAGGACTGCACTGCCAGTGCTGCTGGCTGGCTTCTTTCCTCCTTTCCCTTCCTGATTTAATTTTTTTATTAAATCTGCCTGTCACGGACTACACACATCTATTCTAGGAATGTTTATGCTTACTTTTGCTGGTCTGTCTCATAGGCTGGCTGTGTTTTGGGAGTACAGGTGTTGCATGGTCAGTATGAGTTCAAAGAGTTCTTGGCTCCTCGTTCCCATCCTGGTGCTGCAGGCAGATACCTGCCCTTTCAGCTGTTTGTGGGGCTGTGTTGAAAGCCAGGTCAGGGATCAGATCCAGGGATGTTTCACTCTAAAAAATGCTTTTGCAGCATTGAATGTCAGGAATTTGTTAAAGCTATGGCATAAGGGGCCTAGTAGTAGGGAAAAACCTGACAGAGGGCATGGGAGCTCTTTAAGGCTATAGAAGTCCTTGTGTTGTTGAGTTGGGTCTTGAGGGTATAAATAATCACTTCTGGAATGGTTTGATTCATGTACTTAGTGGTCTCATAGCTCGATCATGTGAGTGCTACTCGTCTGCCTTAAAGTCAGCCAGATTAGTATGAACTGGGCAGAAATACTTGGTTGGTGCAGTAATGTGGTTCAGTGATGGAAATAATGGCAAGTAGGTCAAGCTGGATCTGCAAAGGCTCATCTGTGCCGAAGTCAGGTATCTTGCAGAAACATATCCTGTCAATCTATTGCCGACTGGACCCAGCCATGTCTAGTTCTTATTTTCAGAATCTAATGGGGAGTGAGAATTGATATGCATGACAAAGCTGATACTGAAATTAGAAAGATTCTAGGAATTTTAGAGAAGGTCACCTTTTTCTAGTTTCCATCTGTGGCATTTCAAATAGAACCGGGGTCGAAAAGATCTTCTGATGGTCTTTTCTTGATGCAGATATCCTGAGATGGGGTACTTTTCCTACACCCTTTATCCCTTTGAAGGTGGGTCCAAGTGAGGTGAAAGATGACTATGCTGTTGAGGCAAAATGGCATTCCATTGAGCAGGGCCTGGACTCCTAACTTGTCAGAGATCCATAAAATTCAAATGGTCTCTGTTTAATTGTGTATCTTGATAGCTATTCCAGAAATGAATCTTGCTGCTACTAAAAAAATCAGTAATTCTTGACAGTGAGTAAAATGGAAATGTAAGAAATTTGAATTGAAATTTCTAATTCCTCAATTATTTTTAGTTTAATTTCTCACTTGGAAACTAAACTGTGGGTGAGTTTGACTTCGTGTTGCATTTTCCAAATTATCCTTACAAGGCGTAACAATTAAATTACCACATTTATGGAAATAAGTTTTGTATAAGAACATAATCTTTTTAAGAGGCAGGTGGAAGATTATTTATGTCTTGAAGGCACAAATGGGCAGTTCTGAATCATGCAGAAAAAGTTTCAGTGGAAAATATGCTTTTAGCTCCAAATCCACAAGTTACATTAGAAAGACAGATTTCAACTAGAATGACAACTATTTTAGACATTTGAATAAACATTTTCTGTGGTTTTTTTTTGGGGGGGAAAAACAGGGAAACAAGGTTTTGCTTCAGGATTTTTTTTCTTACGGCCAAATAGTTGTGCTCTTCGTATGGCTTGTGAAATAAATCCAGTTTTCAAAATGCTTGAGAAAACAGAGTACATGTACAGTCAGGGGCATTGTGCTGAAGCTGCAGGGTGGAGATGAACTTCAGTTCCTAGGCTGGGATGCTAAATGGTGACTGCATGCTGACCAGAGGAATGAGAGGTGCTGGTTTTGGTGTTCATGGGTAAAGGTTTCCAATTTAAGATTTGATTTTTTTTTTTAAATTCAATTATTTATTTTTTTAAAACCACAAGCATTCGCTGTTCCTCTTGTGATGCTCCCAGAGCATCTTCTGGAGGTGTTTTACTGTCTGAATAGTAAGGTGACAATGCCTGGAGTCCCGCCCTGTGAGCTCGCTGTTGTAGGTGAGCAGCTCTGTGCCTGTAGTGTGACAGGCGTCATGGGAGTCGAGCTCTCTTGCAGTTCTCCTGACAGCTCTGTGCCTGTAGTGTGACAGGCATCATGGGAGTCGAGCTCTGCAGTTCTTCTGAGGAGCTGGGTACAGCAGTTTCTTGCCCTGTCAGGCTGCTTGGGGTGACTCCGGACTGCTCTTTCTGCATCCACAGTATTCCTCTGTGGGGTTTTTTGTCTGGGAAGCCCCCAGAAACTGCTACAAATGTACTTGAGGAACAAATTTTCAGTTTTACACTGGACAAAATGGGATCTGAAACGCCGCTCTTCATGGGACTGATAAGCTACAGAACTGTGGGATGTAGTCTGTAGGTGCAAAGCCTCTTGCCTAGCATGCAGTTGAGGAAATTAGTTTAGCTGTAGTGCCTTTTTATCTGGACTTTGTTCGAGAAGCAGAATTTCACCTTGCACAAATACTGGAAGTTTACTAAAGGTATTGCAGTGTTACAGTACAAAGTTCCTTTTGCTTTGCCATTCTTTATTGGGTTGAAGTTGACCGTCTTGTGATAACCATGTAGGGTGGAAAAGATGAGCCTTCCTTGTAGAAACCCCAATAAGCCTAAATTAAAAATTTATAGCTTTTTGAAGCTGGCCTTGAAGAATTTGGTTAACAGCAGTGCTAAAGCACAAAGCTGATAATTTACTAAAATATGACTCTATCTGTACTACAATTGATCTAGACATGTTGCAGGTACTCATAAGTCTGTATTATGACTTGTTACACACTTTTAGTCACAGAAAACCAAACATTTGTCATGAACTTTACAAATTGGTGGATAAAACTTGGTTTGATATTCCCTCAGACCAAGTGCTTTTAGGTTAACAGGGTGGAGGGATGAGGTTGGGGAAGCAATTCCAAATTAATGAAGTTAAGCTCTCTGATTGCTTTGAGCTTTTGTTAAACGTTTCTGCTGATTCTGAGAAGGGGAGAAGACAAAAGTCCTCATGTGGACTCATGCAGTGCTTGAGTCCAATACTTATCTTCTGCATCATCTAAAATGCTTTAATATATTTACAACTTTACCGGTCTCCTTGAAGTAGGTGTGTGCTTGTAAATTGGCAGACTTCTGTCAAATTGGTTTCATTCTGCTAGGTTCAGGGTGTGCAGTTCAGATAAACTAGTAGTGTGAGGGCTGTCTGCTGTTGTGATAGAGGTGACAAATCAGTCCACTGTGCTTATCTGTGTGTTTATAGCTTTGTTTATATATGTGTGTATATGTATATAAGCTTGTATATGGTTTGTAATAACTCTGTTTAAGGGTAGGGAACTGACAACTAAATCTCAATGTACTTCCCATTGGAAGAGTTGCATTGGCCCTAATGGTTGCTCAAACCCTATAGCTAAGCTTCTTGCTTTCCACTAGAAAGAAAAGGAAAGCTTTCTGCATTTAAATAGGAAACTCTATTGCCTTTAGCTGGGTGTTGGAGGCCCTAAGTGTGAAAGCTTTATAGTACTTCCTGCATTGGGTAACGAGCTAGAGAGTACAAAACGGTAAAGTTAGTGTTGCTTCCAGTGTTTTAATTTATCATCTTTACATGTTTTTTCAAGGATAGTCTTGGTCTGAAAAGTGCTATTCCTGTAGTGCTGTGGAGTTGAATGTTGTTAAGGAATCCGAGGAGATGAAGAACCACTTCTTTGTCTTCCGTCTATTCTTCTCCTTCTGTCTCTAAGCTGATCATTCACAAATTCAACCTGATGCCTTATTAAAACCAGACCTTTTCCTTCTTTTTTTTTGATACTTTTAGTATGAAGTTATCACAATAAATTATGATCAAGATTTCAGCTATCATCTGAGTCTTACAAAGCCACAGGTCATGCTGATAACAAATTTATGTGGATAACAGACTGAACAGAACTTAGAAGAATATGCTCAAAAGAAGGAATTCGGATCATGTCCTTTCTCAAAGCTACCATTTAAACAGAGCTGCTTTTCAAGCTGGTGCACCACTTTTTACTTTGTTTGCTCATTGGTAAGGATGGGGGAGGGGTTTCACCACTTCTTATTTTTCTTAGTGTCATCTCTAGTTCATTCTTTTTCCACGTGTTCCTGAGCAGATATCAATGTTCCACTGTTTTAATATGTAAACCTCTAAATCTGCCAAGTGATCACTGTAGCCTTCTCCCCCATTTCATGCTACTGACGCAGGAAACACCTATTTTACTGTGATAATTCTTTCCTGTCAGATTCAGCTGCATTGGCCAATATATTAAAGACTGTGCATCCATGTGCTGTATCTGGATTTTTGTCTTGGTATGGCTCTAGCAGCGCTAACCTTTTCTTCCCCTGTGATTGTCCTTCTCTCACCAGAGCTCTGTGTTGTGTTTCAGTCTCTGCAGTTGAAATACTCCCTGCTCTGGTATGCCCAGCTCGTAGCACATTGTTTTCCTGCCTACTGCACACAACATACACTTGCGCAAGTACCGTGAGGGATGAGTCAGTCAAACGGTAGTTACCTTCTCCCATCTCCAAAGGATACTCTTTTCTCTTGAGGTTTTGTGTTGAACCTCATCTTTTGTTAGAAATGTGTCAAGGCTTGAACTTGTGGGTTTTATGATAGGAAGTGTGGTTTTGATACTTGATGACAGCATGTATAAGTGTTTACCCACATCTAACTTTATCTGGGGTCTTGGTTTTGAGGAATCTGTCTCCTTCAAAACCTAAACTTACGGAGGAAATTTCATTTCTGTGGAGGGCATACCTTATGACTATCATCTATAAAGCATCTTTTAAGAACAAAGGCAGGAGAACAATTCTGCCAACCTGAGACTGCTAATGTCATTTTAGACAATACTTGAAGCTAAGTAGGACTATCGTATTTGTTCTGATTAGATGAGGAGAAATGTTGTAAACTGGCTTCTGTGGAGACTTGGCAAATAAAGTATTGCTCAGATAGTCAAGTAGTAGAGGCCTTTATGATGTTCTGAAGTTTGCTACTTTGGTGTGCGGATTGTTTAACCCAGGGGAAAAGATTTCACAAGTTGCTCTGCTTAGGCCTTCTAGTCAATAAGACCATGTCAGTAGAAAAATAACAGTCAAAAGGTGGGTTAAACTGTTTTTTATCAACTTAGTGATATTTGGATTTAGTTAAATGGAATGTTAAGCATTAACACATGGAAAGATTAATGGCGAAATACCAAAGTTAGAAACTGCACCGCTTATAGCAATCCATTCGAAGTGCATTTTTCTAAACAAAGATGAGCTCTTATATTTTTGTATTAAAGGCAGAGATTGCATTAACTGTACCGGAAGCCTCTGTAATTTATCATAATTTGTTTATAATAGTAAGAATGAATGTTACAAACCATGCAACTCGGCATAGTCATTCTTCTTTATGACACATTGAATTTGCATACCCCTGCAGCAGTCTTGACAAAAAAATGTCTTCAATTTGCTGCACGTTTTTAGGAAGCAAAAAAAAAATCAACTTGAGATTGGCAAGTGTTTTCCACCCATAAGATTTTGAAAGTGTTTGCTAGCTCGCATAGAAATAGGTGCAAATGTGAGATGATGTGAGTTGGGAAAGTTTTTTTTTAAAATACATAACACTTGGTACATGTGAATAAAAGCTACTGCATTCCTCCGTGATCTTACACTCACAGAATGCAGTAACTTGGTGGTTTTACTCTAATAATGCTAAAGTGCACCTGCTGTTCCAATAAAACCTCATTATGTATGCTTTATGACTATCTAATGATCTCTGTTTGAGTTACCATGAGTCATTTGGGGATGGGCTGTGGTGACAAACCAAACTCATGACACTTAATTTTTGGCTTTTTACATTCTCTTCCTGAAGCTGTTGTGTTCTTCACATGAATTTTTAATGACTGTTTCCTGACTTCCTATCTTAATTGCATGTTGGGGCATTCTGTACTTGCTTTGGGCGAAGGAAACTCCACGTACAGCTTTGGGACCTAAAGATCTACAGAGTGATTAAAAACTTACTTCTAAATCAGTAGATAAATAAACTGGCACCAATATTTAGCAGTGTTGGGTACACTGTCTTTGATGTAAAAGCAAACCTCAACTTGGGAAGATAAATGATGAGTTTATTTAGAAACAAAAAAAAGTTGCCTTTGTTCTTCCACTCTTGAGATGTCTAGTTTGAGGGAAGAAGTGGAGGAAGGAGGAAAAGACTTGTGGAGGAAAAGAGAGAAAGACTTTGATAGGGGAAAACTTGACAGCTGTCATTAGGATAATCATCTCCTATGGTCAAGAAGTAGAGTCATTTCTGGTTGTCTTTATTACAGAGATTCTGTTATAGACAACCAGAGGATATTTTCTTTGTGTAACTTATGTTGAACTGTCATGCTGGCATTTTTTTCTAATGTTGGATTTAAACAAAAAAAAAATTAGGCTAACATTAGTTTTTAAAATCTGGCTTGACGTAAGGGTTCTGGAAACTAATGAGAGTACAGCCTCTGCTGTGGAAGGTGTGGTGTGAAGGTTGGGAACCTTGTGTTAATTTAAAATGTCACATGAATAAAAGAGCAGTGAAAGTGAGAGGAAGGGCAAAGGCAGTAAGAATGTGACTTTGGCTCCTGGCTGCTGCATGTGCGCACCTTTAATCGCTCCAGATCACAAGCTGGCTTTGTTGATAGTCATCACCGCTGTGTACTTCTGCCAGTGTCATAGAATGAAGCAGGACTTGTGCTTCCTGACTGATCACACTGCATGTTACGCTTTGCTAATAACAAATGCAGGCAAGGTACACGTCTGTGACATCCTGCAATCCTGATTCTCCTTCCTGCCCCCTCCCTCCTGCACTAACTGTGGTGTCCAGTAGTAAAGGTTTTCACAAGCACTTTGTACAATTTAGAAGTCCAGCAATGTACAGATTATGATGTTATTTTGTCGAGAAACTGGGATGACTGTGCCATCTTTCTTCAGAAATGAAGAATTCCGGCAACCCAAAATGAGCAAGAAGGATTTTGTCGGGGGCAGTATCTAAATAAGATCATTACTTTAACAAATACAGTTCTCCTAGAGTGATTTGGAAAAGTAGAGGCAGCTTATATGAAAACCACCAATCATTAAATGCTGTTATTTATATTGCCCATTTAGCATGAGTGCCAATTTTCAGATAATGGAAGTTGATGGGTACAGATTCAGGTCAACAGAGTTGGGTTTATTCCTGATGTTTAAGGGATTACGTTCTTTTAGCTCATGTTATTAGAAGCTTTTTGCCAGGAAAACGCATCAAAGATGAAACAAATCAACAATATGAACTCTGTTCAATAGCTGAAACATCCTTCTTGGCTGCAATATTTATGTATTAAAGTTGAATGCTTGTCTACTTTGCACAGGTTCTGCAAAGTAATTAACATGGATATGTTGTTATATAGCAATTCGAACATCGGCAATTTAAAAGGCTCTATTAAACCGAAAAATTCCAACCTTGAGGAAGCCGTGTGTGTGTGTGTGGTTGCAGGAGTGATGTTTCATTTGCACTGAGAACAAAGACCCTGCTGCTAACAAATGAACTAGGAGAGATCTGATCCAGCTGTATTGTAAATGGGCCTTAGAATTTAGCGTAGGGCTGGGGTTCATTCTTACTGAAAGCGTAAGATTTGTGATACTGGAAGGATGTTGAACTGTTGCACGATGGTTTTATTTTACCAAAGGGTGTGAGGTAAAGAGGTGGGAGACAGGGGGAGGAAAAGACATTTTATGAAAAGTTGTAGTGTGTCCCTTTAAGGGATCTGAGCCTATTAATCTTAGTTTAAGGGATCTAAGCAGTTGAGGGATGTGGTGTCATACTGTCAGTCTTGATACTAGATGTGAGTGGTCCTAGGACTGCTATTTAAAACAGGGGCTTGTGGTGAAAGCACGTCATTGCTAATGCCAGTGAGTTTTAGTAGTTCATAATTGGGTATCTTCACCTGTGTGTATCCATTTTTTGATGATGTACACTTCGGGCACACTGAGTTTGTGTATGTTTTGTCCAGTAGCCTGATGTATATAGCCTCCTTGAAACCATGTTTCAGATCCAGTTTCATTCTGGTCCCTGAGAGCTGTTTGACTCCCCAGCACTGTACTTGAAACCTGGGAAAACGCAACTGAAGTTTCTGCACAGAACCAGAGTAAGATGAGTATTTCTTAGTTTATTGTGGCACCAACAAGCTGAGACCTGCTTATTCTGGTGCTCCACCCTTGTCAGGAGGCCAGCAGGCAGTGCAAACAAGAGTATCTAAATAGGGCTTTCACCTACCCAGAACAAACACAGATCTGGTACGCTATCTTGGCAGATGATACGCAGCCAACCTCGATGATTTCTTTCTTCCATAGTTCAGATTTGTTATAGATCTGTGTTTCTATACAGAAAATACCATGCTTTGTGCTCTGAAGCAGGTGTCAAGCTTCAGTCTGCCTTTGTTGTCTCAGTCTTCTCTATGCCTACTTCTTTCTAAGTATGGTTTGAGGGGTGAGGATTTGAGAAAGTAGAGAGTCAATGCAAGTCTAGCAGTCAACAGCATTTAGATGCCCATTTTGGAAACTGGTTTGTTAAACAAATAGGCCAAGACTGGTCCACCATGCAACGGAAACCTTTTGCGAGATTGCAATACTGATGAAAGTAGGTGTTTTTTCACCAGAACTCATACTTTTCACTTGGGCTAAGGTGCTGCAGTGATCCTTCTACCTCCTTTTCCTACACTTAAGTTTGTTTTTTCACCAGAACTCATACTTTAGTTAACTTGGGCTAAGGTGCTGCAGTGATCCTTCTACCTCCTTTTCCTACACTTACCAGTTGCCTAGCATGTTAGGTTTGTTTCAGTGAAACCAGAATTTAACATGTACTCATTCTTCCCCAAGTCAGCTTTTAAGCCTGGGAGATCTTTTAAGTGTCTTAGTTTTGTTGGTAGGGAAAAGCATGAGCAGATGAGCACTTTGTTCCTGGCTTGTCCAAGGAGACTGCTAGCTGACAGAGGTGCTGTTTTCCACTTAAACAAGTCGTCACAGAAAGAAGTGTCTGTGTATTGGATGTCTGCAGGGATGCTGCTTCATCCTAGGTGTTCCTTTCCCCAAAATAATTCAGCGTGAGCCCAGGTGTTTTTTGTTCTTATTTAGATGGCTAAAGGTAGCTATGGCTCAATGGATGACTGACTATCTTGCAGACTTTGAGATTTACTATTTGTTGCCACAAGTGGGATGAGAGTAGGCTGCATGTGAGGGAACAGCTCTTGCACAACCTGTGGATGGTTGGACTCTGTGAGTTACTTGGCTTGCATTCCTCCTCTGCTCCCATTTCTTCAGCATGGTTGATGCTGAGGTGGGACCTTAGAAAGGGAAATGACACGGTGGAGACTAAGCTACCTTTGTGTAGAAGCCACCACACATCTGAGGTGATTGAGAAGTTCCAGAGTCTGTGCTCTGCACTGGAGAGCAGTCTCCATGGACAGTGCCAGCTGGATACTCTCTGAAAAGTCTGAGGTGCTTGCCTGGGAGATGTGGAATCCAGAGACATGCTCTCTTGACAGAGCACCAGTTGCTGAAGAGAGGTAATGGTGGGGAGCTTTCTTCCTGCATACGAAGTGGCACCATATTCTCCTCTTGCCAAGAGTGAGAGAGGGCATGAAAGCTGCTGTGGTGAGCAAAGGTTCAGAACAGTGGAATGTTGCTGGACATTGAAACCAAAATGAGGTTTTGATTTCCTTATCTTCTGCCTGCTTTGTGATAAACACGGAAACTGCAGGTAAATTTCGCAATTCTAACCTTTGGTATATGCCTTTTCATGTCATACTGTAATCTATTGTATGATAATTGGCCATCCAGAACATAACAGAAGCACATAATGGGTTTTTTGTGCTAATTGAGCTGCAGACTTCGTTTTATTTCATGGTTAAATGTTTGTGTATGGAGAAAAAAAGATATGTTAGTTGCAGGTAGCTTTATAACCTCCTTTGGTCATCACAAATGGCCTTTGGTATGGAATTTTATAATTTGCACAGGTGGTGTGCTTGCCTGTGATAATGGGATGGGGTGTCAAACCTGCATATATATGTACTGACGGGGTAGGTTTTGCTGTGTTTCAAGCGAAGATGCAGATTTCTAGTGGTGTTCTACTTCTGTTGTATTCTGACAAATCTCTAGCATGTTTGATGTGCACTTGTGCTATGATGTACCAAAAAGGAGCTAGTAGTACCAACACTTAACATCTCTCTTTACTCTCTTACTGTATAAATAAAATTTTGCTGAAAGCATCCAAAAATATTTATATTTTTTTGAGTGCATTCCTCAATCCTGTTATGTAATACAGGTATGTATGACTTGTTAAGTCGCTGAACGAAAAGCTAGAAGAATTAACATTCCCTTACAAAGATAATCAGTTTTCTGGGAATAGCTCTTTAAATAAATGAGAGATTGTGTCTTCCCCCTCCTCCCCTCAAGAAAGGCTCAATTAATGGATGTTTTCATACCAGCCCTTAGGTATTCTGAATCTTAATTTAAACTTGAATGAGGCTGGAATGTTGTTTGTTCTTGTGTGTGTGTGCAGTTTGAAAAAGACATTTACTCTACAGTTCATAGTAGTGACACCTGTTTTGATTCCTGATCTCTCACTTTGCTTCTAAATGACACACTTGCCAATAGGGCTTGCTTATTTTTTAGGTGATTTTGAAGAAAACTAATTTTTAATTTCTTGATGTACTTACACTAAGATGTTAAGGAGTTCCACTCTTAGAATAAAGGACCCTTAATCTTATTCCACATAAACAGTTACATGTGAGTTAGATTTTTCTGAATACAGTAACCCTTTTCCTGGAAGCTGATAGCATTTAAAAAAAAAAAAGGAAACACACCACCAAAAACAGTTTAATTTTTTATTTGCTTTCATGTATGAGAACAAATTACTGAGCCCAAGCCATAGGGATGATGACATGGCTAGCACAGATAAATATGGTTTCCCCCAAAATAAAGCAGAAGGGTATGGAATACTTTTCTGTCAGTTAAGGTGCTATAATGCCAGATAGCAGGAAGTTGGATGTTTCAGTAAATGAGTATTTTAGTATGTAGAAACTGACCTGATTGCTTGTTATAAAGCAGTAGTTTTTCAGGTGAAAGCTGAACCCACATTCCAGGATTATCTGATGTGTATTATCAAGAAATGTTCCTCATATGTTGGAGGAAATATAAACTTAGTGCTATTAAATAGTCCGGAATAAAGCAGGTTTCTGCCAGTTGTAGCTTGCTTGTAGCAGAGTGTAATAGACAGGAGAAACTAATGTAGAAAGGATCATTACAAACCTGAATTTCTCCATCCAAGTTTTGGGTGTTGAAACAGCAGAGTGATAACTGAGAATTTGCTTCCGTACTTGGAAGCAGTTGTGCACCACAGCCCAGAATAAAGAATACTGTTACTAGCAATGATATTGGGAACAAGTACAGCTTTTTATAAACTGTGTTCCTAATAAAATTATTTGGACTTCGTGCAAGCTTAATTGAAAGCAGCATAGACCTCTGCCTGTGCTTTACATTGTTCACATCTCAAAACTTCATACAGCTGTTTAACAAATCGCAAAAATAAGGCACTAATGCAATAGCAAAATCTAGGGTTTAACCTCGGAAGTCTGCCTCCCAGCGGTGAGTTATTTCTGTAGGTTTGTGCCTTGACTTTTTTTTTTTTTTAACTTACGTTCTTCATCTGAACCTGAAGTATAGCTAAAGGTTATGTGCCTTGGAGGGTGGTGGTGTGTGCCCAAATTTCACTTTGTTTCAGTTGTGTGCACGCTCCTTTGGGCTGCCTTGTAAATACCAAGCTCTGTGTATGCATGTTTCTTTTTAATCTTGATAGCATTTATTTTGTTATATTTGATTTTGGCATGCATATGTATTGGCTCCCTGGTAGAGATGAGTCACATCTGAGACACTGCCCAAGTGCAGCGCTGTTTATCAAGTAGTAATTTCAGACTTCATTTAAATATATTTTGTTTAGCTTGAAGGTGTGTGCACGTTGAAGAACAGGCTTGACAAGATCTTGAAGTGTAAGTTGTAGCAATGCAAATGTGATCTGTAAGGAGTTTATAGCTCTGAAGAGCACTATTAAGAGCTGTTGAAATGATGCAGACAACAGAAGAAAGATTTGGTAGAAGATGAAAAGTATGGAAAAAAATAGAGAATGGATAAAGCTTAAAGTAAGACAGTTGGGAAACAGATTGCTCAAGTCCATCTTGAGAAGAAGAATATAACTTACAGAAGGAAAGTTCTGCTATGTACCTTAAAGCTAAGCTATTAAAAAGGATGAAAAAAGAAGTTTAAAATCAGGGGAATAAAGAAGAAGAAAGGAATGTTTCAGTCTTTTCTCCTTTTAATGTGCCTAAATGCCATGTGGCGTTGACCCTTCTTGTGTATGTGTGGGTGAGACTTCAGTGGTTTGAACTGATCTGTCAGGACCTTGTTTGCATTTTGTGACTTCTGACTCTTGCACTAAAGCATGGGAAGAGCACGTGTCCCCACTGTCAAATTCTTACAGCAGTGGTTGAGAGACAGCATATCTTTTATCTTGGTTAGGAGTCATAGAGTGGCTTGTCCTTTGGTTATTTGGTGGGATGTTTTACCTTCCTTTTCCTGTCCCATAGCAAAGCCAAGTGCCAAGTCCTGCACCTAGGGAGGGGTAACAACCCCAGGCACCAGTACACGCTGGGGGCTCACTGGCTGGAAAGGACCTGGGGGTGCCGGTGGGCAGCAAGTGGAACATGAGCCAGCAGTGAGCTCTTGGCACGAAGAAGGCTGATGGCATTCTGGGCTGTGTGACCAGGAGTGTTGCCAGCAGGTGAGGGAGGTGACGCTTACACGGTGGTCAAGCCACACCTGGGGTGCTGGATCCAGTTTTCGGTTCCCCAGTACAAGAAACATACGGAGACACCGAAGAGAGTTGAGTGGAGGGCTGCACAGGTGATTAAGGGACTGGTGTATCTGACATAGGAGGAGAGGCTGAGAGAGTTGGGAATGTTTAGCATAGGAAAGAGAAGGCTCAGGGGCGCTCTTATTAACGTATATAAATACCTGAAGGGAGGGTGCAAAGAAGATGGAGCCAGGCTCTTTTCAGTGGTGCCCAGTGACAGGGCAAGAGGCAGTGGGCGCAAGCTGTAACAGAGAAGGCTCCATGTGAAAATCGGGAAAAGCTTTTTACTGCGAGGGTAACCAAGCACTGGAAAAGGTTGTTCAGACAAGTCACTGAGTCTCCATCCCTGGAAATATTTAAAAGCTGTTTGGACACAGTCCTGGACAACCTTCTGTGCTTGGCCCCACATGAACAGTAGGTTTGGATCAGAAGACCTTTAGAGGTCCCTTTCAACTTCAACTGTTCTGATTCTATTCCTAATATGACCATGTGTTAAATAACAAATAAACTCAGAAGATATCAGGGACTTAATACTGCAAAGGCATTTTGGATGACAGAAATACAAGCGATAGTGTTCATTTGAGTCAGAATCAAGTCTCTCTGGACTATTTGTTGGTCTTGTTCTTGCAAATCATCAAAGACGAGATCATAAAATCATTTAGGTTGGAAAAGACCTTTAAGATCAAGTCCAACCATTAATGGCCAAGGCCATTACTAAACCATTTCCCTAAGCAACACATCTACACGTCTTTTTAAA
>NW_010257081.1:0-592 GCF_000690775.1 Eurypyga helias | reverse complement strand
CTGTGCTGGGTTCAGTCAGGAAAGAGTTAACTCTCTTTACCGTGGCCGCTAGGAAGCGGTTCCTGGATGCAGCACTGATAAGTTCTTAGCTGTTGCTGGGGAATGCCTGCACCGAATTCAAGGTCTTTCTCAGCTTCTGACACTGCAGCTGCGTTCCCAGCTCTCACGGTCTCGCTACAGGCAGTGCAGGGGACACACAGTTCAGACCCAAACTGACCAAGGGAGTATTTCATTCCATAGTACGTCATGCTGGGGGCAGAGGTGAGGAGGGGGTCCGGGATTCATCACTCTCTCTTACTCTCTTGCTCTTTGACTTCCGTACTCTTGCTAACACTCTCCCTGACTCCTGCATTAGCTGCTCTGCTAACTCCTGTGCTGGCTTGTTCATGAGGGAGTTGGTGAGTTTGTTTAGTTTTCTCGGTCTTGCTATCGCTGGTAGGGTTCGCTCAGAATCTGCTGCGGCAGCGCTCGGACTGTGGTGCTCAGGCTGTCTGGGTCAGACTCATTTCTCAGCACCTGGTTGTGCGTTGGTTAGTGGGTGGTGAACAACAGTATCATATTTATATCATTGCATCATATGTTTTATTTCCTA
>NW_010257080.1:0-15478 GCF_000690775.1 Eurypyga helias | reverse complement strand
GGCGGCCCCTTCCAGCGCCTCAGGGTAGGCCCCGCCCGACCAGAGGAAAACCCACCGCCGCCGGGAGAAGGGCAGCGAGGGAACCACGGTACAGCAGTTCCCAGGGGGCAGAGAGCGTTATTAGCTTATTCTGCTCTACTGTACTCTTTCTGAAGAGGTATGAAACATTGTTTCCTGCCCCCTTCACCGCCAGGGCTCCTCCTGTAAAAAAAAAAAAGCCCAGTCGAGATAGGGAAAAGGAGACTTTCTCCCAGCCCCGTCTTACACCCCACTGCAAGGTACAGACACACAACAGGAGTGAAATACAGTATATTCCATTTTTCCAGCCAGTCCCAGCAACAGTCCAACATTCATTTTTTGGTATCAGCCATCATTCAGCGTTGAGAAATACAAACAGACTGTCAAAAACGAAACGCTCCCTTCAACTGCGAACTGCGTGGGTACACTTCAGTCCTCCACGAGCTGGAAGTTACTGACAGGAACTGTGCTGTTGATACCTTACAAGTTTCATCCTGGCACTAAACCACATTGAGTCTGGTAAAGCTTTAGTATTCTAAAGTCTTCTGCAAAACTGCTCCTGGGCTCCTCTGTCTTTTTCTAACAGTCTTGCAAATACACACACAGGATGTGCCTCAAAAAAGGCTTCAGAAATTCCAGAGATGATAAAGATTAGCTATGAAGACTATATGCTGTTCATGGTATATTCTGGAAGTAACTGGAGTACAAGTATCTTGTTTCCTTCTGCAAACCAGAACCATGACAACTTTTACAATTTTAGCTTTAGGAAAAACAAAGTTATAAATACTAGCGCATCATTTTATTCCCTTCATTGTTACTTAAAATCAGCAATTAGGATCTTAAAATCCCCATATATCATAAAAATCAGCATCTCAGTCTTGCCAAAAACGATTGCAATACATTTCCTGTTCTTAAAATATGGAAATAACTATACATTCAAAAGAAAAGCATTGTAGTTATATACATAACAGCATATTCAAACAAATACAAGACTTCTAATCACTTTATTTAGACACATTTTGTGTTTGCCCCGTCACTTCTGACAGACGAGTGAAAGAACATAAGCTGTCCTGCATTCCATTTTCATAATTGTACAGTAAGACACAGCAGAACACAAGCTGGGGAAAAGCTTTGTCAGTGTTGTCCACTAATGGATACTGACAATACCATTGGGATGTGCTTGCGCTATGGTTATGTACACTAACCCCCTCCTGGGAGAGGGCTGCAAGTTAAACGTGAAGTTACTAGTATGAGCGAATAGCAGGCGGGACAGTTGAGCAGTCTTCTTCATTCAGAGTCCTGTCAATCACGGGTCTGTACTTCAAGGTAACCTAAAGTAAAAGGGAACAAAACTTTGAGACAAACCAAGCTCTTGTATCTAAACAAGACAGCCTAGCTAACAGGAACGACTGAATAACACAGAAGACAATGACTTTGCTGACATTAAGCTAGAATTTCTCTATTGTTCTTTTCCTTCCACAGGACATGAACAGCTAGTAATCTACAAGGAACATTTAAGTTCTACCAAGTTACTGCTGACTGAATTCCTTAAAAGCAAAGCCTGACCAGGAATGGTATCAGAAGACCACTACTTTAAAAAAGCCTTTTGGACACAACCAAAGGTTTGGCTAAGACTGCTAGTTCCTTGTTCTTTAAGCTAAGAAATCCTTGGAGACAGAGAATGCAATGGATCAGTTAGGAGACAGAATTGTGTCACTCTTTCTGTTCTCAGCAGCTATTCAGAAAGTGAGGATAAGTGAGAACACTTCAAACTAGGTACAAGAAAGCTGGAAATGGGTGGGGAGGAAATGAAGAGGATTCAGACAATAGGATACAACTCAAGATTTTTTAGGGTCAGATTTCAGTTCTCTCTTTGAAATACCATAAAAACTTCATGCTAAACACCAACAACAGTTTTTTCCACCATCAGAGGAAAAGAAAGCAAGCTTTTGAGCTACCCTGACATGAAGCAAAAAAAAAAACCCACAATACCAGCCCAAATCATAAAGTCACTTCCCAACGATCAACAGTAATGTCTCCCAGTTACGGCAACTGTCCAACGTTTTTTGTTTGTTTTGTTTGGGTTTGGTTTTTTATTTTCTAAGTACACTGAACTATATCAGGTACTTCAGACAGTGAGGATCATTTGCAGGGTTACCATGCTATCACGAGCTGTCTATGAGAGCAGGCGCCTATTGATTGAGAGAGCCTCAAAAGCATCAGGTTCAACGTACCTTCCCAGAGGGGACATCCACATACGAGAGAGTGTGCTTTCTCCAGTGCTCTTCGAATGGCTTCCGCTGTTGTCCCTGGAGCGGCTTAGAATAGTCAAACTCATCTATCCGTAACTAAGGACAAAATTAGATTAGTACAGACCAGAAATTACATCTGCAAATCACTTTACAACCACACTGCATTCCGGTTACAACTGTAACATAATGTGTCTCCTAATAGCCAGCAAGCTTTATCTTTACATTGCCCATGTCAAATTCTAAATACTGAAGCTTAATGAGGGCTTTAAGGTAATGTTCCTTGCATCCAATAATTATTATTCCACTTTAAGTCCTCTTCATACATTCATGGCCCTATTATTACTGTAGTCCTGGTTTAGACCTCTCCGATCATTCAGATGCACACGAGGAACAACTCCTCTCTCAAGATCATTACCCAACATTGCATATATTGGGCATTTTATATATAATAAATAAGAACAGATAAAACAGAGCTGATGGTACCCCCACCAAATATACATTAATCTTAAGACTATGGAGACTGTACTTTTAAGAAATTACAACTTTTAAATAAACCATCTGAGGACACCTAACAACAAAATTCAATCCTACATCCAGGCCACAGAAAATATTTGTACCTTATAGTCCTCTCTGGCATGAGCACCCCGGGACTCTTTGCGAGCCTCAGCACCGTAAATGGTCTGTAGAGCACAAAGCATCAGGTTTTGCAGTTCGAGCGTCTCCACCAAGTCAGTGTTCCACACAATGCCTAGTAAAGTATTAAAATACTGTGGAAGATGTTCTACAAAGAACTTACTCCTCAATTTCTGTCTGTCCTATCGCTGATACTTAGTATCAAACTAGGCAATGCTCTACCTACTGCAGTTACAGTACTCTAATACTGAATTACTCACTGTTGCCTGCAAGGGTCAGTAATGATTCCTACACCCTAACAATCCTAATGAACCTTTGAAAAATTCAGTAGTTCTACCAGCTGTCCCTGTTGCATGTGTACTACTGAGACAAAAAAATCACCCCACAGATTGTTGCCTGCTTCGGTACCTACCTAAAAACTCAATCCACCCCACCTCATTTCAGATTGCAAGATTGGGTTAAATGGTAGCTCTCTGAGTAGATCCCTAGCAGATCCAGCCTTCCCTTCCTTCCAACCCTCAGAGAGAGGGGAAAAAAAAAAAAGCGCCTGATAGTTGTACGAGGTGGTTCTTCATCTAGGTATCTCCAAGGTGGACTCAAGTTCACTCACATGAATGTACCTTCATTTGATCCCTGCATTCTAAGCTATAGTAACGCTTTTCTTGATGCTTGGCGACAGCTGCCCAAGAAAGCCAGGTCTACTTCCAGTGTTGGGATACATATCCAGTAGCAGTAGTTGGAGAGAACTACACAGCATGAACAGACAAAAGATACATCAGATATCAGGATATTTAGATTTCAGGAAAAAAAACCCACTCTTCACAGGGAGGGTGGTTAGGCACTGGAACAGGTTGCCCAGAGAAGCTGTGGATGCCCCATCCCTGGAAGTGCTCAAGGCCAGGCTGGATGAGGCTTTGAGCAACCTGGTCTAGTGGAAGGTGTCCCTGCCCATGGCAGGGGGGTTGGAACTAGATGATCCTTAAGGTATCTTCCAGCCCAAACCGTTCTATGATTCTGTGAAAAGGTACATCATCACCTGTACTTAGTTAACCAAGCTCTCCAAAGATATACTGCCATGTCTTGTAGTGTCTGTACGCAGCACTGTCTGCTCAGCTGAAGAATGAAAACAGTGTTCAGCCTATGAATAGTGTTGCTACCTTTTTGCAACTCCCTGGCCTTTTCAGAAGATTCTAACAAAGTTCATCCTCATATCTGAACGATTTCACATCATGGTCTGATCAAAACAGCCGTTAGTACCTCATGCAGTAAAATCTGATTTCAGTCTCTGCTTCTCTGAAAGAGTATGCAACCAGAAAGTGACTGGTAAGACGAGGTACATCACTCATTACCACATTTAGTAAGTAGAGCTAAACAAAATATTTCGGAAGATTCAAAATGGTCAGTCTCTCGCCAAAGTTTCAAGAAGCACATAAGAAGGTTTACAAAAGAAAAAAGAAACATTTCTCCCAGAGAGTACTCTGGCTAAGGCACATTCTCTGCTATCAAATTACCTCTGTCAAATGTCTTCAGATGAGCCAGATCACCATAAATTTGGCTAAGTTTTTCACAGCCTTCTTGGAGTACAGAACCAGTACGAAATACAGCAGCATGGTTTTGCATTGTCTGCAAGATAGTAAAAAAAAAAAAATATCAGTTTCATATGCTGAAAATGCACAATATCCCATATAACTTCACTATGTCCGACAGAGCTTGATAAAGAGCTGTTTTGACTTCAAACACGTCTGCAGCCTGAAGAAAACACATTCTTCTGTTCATCCCAAACAGAGGAAACCCCCTCTATTATACAGTGGGTAAGCTATCTAAGAGGAACAACCACGAAGGGAAGAAGAAACCAACAAAACTGATACAGCCTTTGCTGTATACAATCTTCTCACACTGCTTTTTACTTCTGCAAAGCAAATCCTGAAGTGTACTTCTCAAAGGGACCAAACCCCCTCCACTGCTGCAGCTTCTCCCACCTTACACTTGAGAGCTTCACCAGGTTTACCTTCTGCATGTTAAGTCGCACTTCTGAAGTTCTTATGGTTCCATCGGCAAATCTTAATTTGTCAAGATTAGCAACTGACTCTTCACCAGCATTTGGTTTAATGGAGGGAACTGGCTCTCCTAATAAGAAAGTTTCAGTAAGTTTAGTAGGTCAGGCTTGGTTTTGGTTTCTGGCAGTTTCACAGATCCACAACTTCTAAAAGTCAGGCTTGACTAACACACAATCCATTTTCTGCCCCCAAGGTACAGGTTAACTGTAACTTTCCTGAACTCCCATCAATAGTATTGATACACTTAAGAGACCTTGGGAGAACACACACATCATATTCCTTCCTGTGACGGTAAGGAATTTATAGGTTTGACTAAATTCTGCTGTTAATTCCTTAAAAACAGCAATTGATGCAAATTCTCCTCAACTATGGAATAAGCTTCTGGCTCCTCACCACCTTCTCCTATACTTCCCTTGTCTCCTCACCCCTCTTGGATCTGTCAAGGTACCAGGGACCAACCAGTCAATAAGCTTGGCAGTTACACATGAGCTCTGCATCTTGCCTCTAACACTGGAACCCATCTGTTACTGGGTAACCAATCAAATACAGCATCTTACCAGCACACCTCATCTCATGCGTAGCTTGGCATTCAGACTAATACAAGCCTTCCTGCAACTTCAAACGCAGAGGAGCCACAGAAAGATCCAAATAAATGTTTGCACAAAACCAGAGCCAATAGGCACGGCTAGATCTAAGCTGATTCCATCAGGAACCATTACTCTGTGCACTTTGTGCAGTCAGACTGAAAAAACAAACCAATCTATTAATCTGGATGTTAAGCGATGAGAACACGTATGACTACTTCTGGGACTTCAGCTGCTCTGGCAATATAACAGACTCTTACAGTATTTTACTGAGATTTTGGGGAGTTTTTTTTGCTGAACCAGATTAGCAATTCATTCCCTATATGTGGATTATCACTGCTGAATATTTTTAACTACAATTTTTACCATCTCATCGCTTGCATGTGCAGTCCACCTTATAAGTCAACAAAGTGGCAGCAAATTCCACTACACAAGAGTGCCAAGCGTAAGACAGATTACATTTTGATGCAGAAGATGCAGTGCAAGATGTGGATAGGTCAGTCTTCACATTCAACATTCTGTTTTGCCAATTTGTGGAAAATCTCAACTGTGTTTGCCAACAGCTTTGACCCAATTCTTGTTTTAAAAAGGTCAACACACAAAGCAAACGTTCGCATCAAATATTTGCATAGCAAAGCTCATGACTATAAAAAGCATAAGCACTGACTTACACCTTTTCTAACAAATAAGGGTCTATGTCTGGGTTTTGAATTTGAATTAGGTAGCAACAACTCTTTGTTGGGCAGAAACAACATCATAAAGGCAAACATCTCTAAAAAATGAGACTTACCTGGCTTGCATGTCTCTGCAATAGTAAGGGCACAAGCACGACCAAAGACCACCAAATCGAGAAGAGAGTTTGCTCCCAGTCGATTTGCGCCATGGACAGATGCAGATGCTGCTTCCCCACAGGCGTATAGACCAGGTACCACTTTATCCTCACCATTCACGTGCGTAATCACCTATCATTTCAGACAGTCAATCAATCCTTATTTCTTAAGCTGTTTGTAACAGTGCAAATCTCCTTAGCTGCAAATGCCACACGCATGCAAGGATGAAGTACAGCAATCTAAAGTCTTCTCAAACTCCAAAACCATAAATACCTAAATTCTAAAGGTTAAGTATTAATAGTAGGTAAATATAGATAGCACTAAAACATAAGATTTCTTTAGTTATGCTTATGGAGAGTGCATGGTTCTGTTTCATCACAAGTCAAAAAAGCATAGGAACAAAGTCTGATGTGCACACTCTTCTAAGGCAAAATTTCACATTTAAGAAACTAACAAGTACAATACACTGAAACAGAAGAATTCAGCTGACACCATCACGCTGACTTCGAACCAGTATGAGTTGGAGGAATCCCCTTTAGTGTAGGGATTACAAGAAGTACCAAGAATTAATATACATTAACCTGAGTTATAGAGTGTAATGGAGCCCTAGGTTGATCTTTGTTCAACTGTATTATCCTCAACTTCATAAACAGAGAATTGTTGTCAGACATGACAGTAACTGTGTTTTAGATGTTTCTTGGAACTCCCATCTTCAGATGGGCTGGAACACAGTTATCAACTTTTCTACAAAAACAAGCCAGATGGTGTGTTTTAAGTACTCTGACATAATTTCTTTTTTTTTTTTTAAATTATTACTATTATGTTATTCATCATCCTTACATTTATGAAAAACATTGTTAATGCTTTTATATTTGGAAAATTATTTCCTATTATTATGATTAGAAAGTATATTACTTACCTGTCCTTTGTAGTTAGTAGGAATACCTCCCATATTATAATGCACAGTAGGCAGAACAGGAATAGGCTCTTTAGTGACATCGACTCCAGCAAATATCATAGCTGTTTCTGAAATTCCTGGGAGACGGCTTGCTAACTGCTGTGGTGGTAAGTGGTGCAACTGCAAGTATACATGGTCTTTTTCAGGACCACAACCCCTACCAAAGACAAAGTCAACATTGGAGTACATAACAGGAATTCTGCAAACACCAGTAATACTCCTAATACAATTCGTTTCATTTGTAGAAAAAGAGAAACTCAAAGGTTATCAAGCAAAAATTAATACCTAACATACTGAAAAGACTATTGAGCCTGGCAGAATTTAAGCATTATCTTTCACGTCCCAGCATTCTTTTCATAATAATTCACAGTATTTAAGACTTTGAACCACTACATCTCTGCAGAAATATGTAAAAATTTGAAGCAATTGGTCAAGGCAATAGAGCACTAAATTATTTCCATTGTTTGCAGTTAAGAGCATATATACTAAACTTGTTCAAGCAACTGCCTCTAGATACACCAAATTCAAACAGGAGACTCCCAAAATCCTGTGTTCCCTTTCCATAACATTAGAAATAAACATGCAAAATTTCTGCCCTACATGCAGTGTTCAGCTAACAGTTATTGAAGCTCACTCCCGTGAATCATCAGGTGTTTACCAAATGAACTACTGTACTGTACACAGTCTCGTATGATTAAGTATTTATTCTGCAGCTTCATTAAGAGTATTTAACTAACCTTCCTTCACGGATTTCTATGGTCATAGAACGAGAGACTACATCCCTGGAAGCCAGATCCTTAGCAACAGGTGCGTATCTCTCCATAAATCTTTCACCTTGGCTGTTAATTAGAATACCTCCCTCTCCACGACATCCTTCTGTTATAAGGCAGCCAGCCCCATAGATACCTGTCAAGAAAGAAAATACCATCAAATAAGATATGTCTAGACAGCTTCATAAATCAGGATGACCAGAACTGAACAAACAAGGTCATCTTAAAATAATGCTAGTAAGTCACAGGAGTAAATTTTACTCCTCCCTAATCACTCAACTACGGACTGTCCCCCCAAGACTGCTTAGAATCAAATATTGTTACTCCTTTCAAACACTCTTCCTGAAAGTTAATCAAGTTGATTCAGAACATCTACAGTATCTAAAATATTAGAACTGGAAGAGATCTGCAACCATCAGTAAGTAAGAGGAATTTTACAAAGCATTTTGAGACCTTTAGCAATTATTTTGTTCACGAATACACCAGAAGTTCAAGTTTTAAGTAAAACAGAATTAGATTATCTCAAGGCCAGGTTGCTCATCTTTGTTCCCTCTTCTCCTGCGCTAAGGCAGTACAGATGGCTTCAGATCATGCAGAATGTCAAAGCTGCCTCCGTTTTGTTTTCTTTTAAAGAAGGAAGGCCTACCTGTAAGCCTTCAGCACTGGCTCACATAGAAAACAAAAATGCTAACCCACTCATGCACTTGATAATTACGTTAAAAGCTACAGAATTATCATCAACACAAGCTATGAAGCTTCTTTGACTAGAAAAAAAAAATCAAGTCAAATGAACACTGGATCTCTACGACGTAACAACAATTAACACTGTAAAATTAAGTGAACCATTCAAAAACCCTCACCACTTATCACAAGTTAAAACTGAGCATTTAATTAGAAATCAACTAGTTTTTAGTTTGTGACTAGTTGTCCATAGTTCAGATAGTTGTCCTGTGCTATAAAACCACAGTCCTAAAGATATATCTTTATTTCAACTGCCCCACTTCCACAAAAGATTCTAGTACATAATTCCTTTTACATCTCTCCCACTGCCTCTGTACCTCCTATCAAACCCTCTCATATTTTAAAGGCAAATGGAAATGAAAGTTTAAGAGGTGAAGTGGTTTCAGCTTGGAATTCATAAAACCTGTTAATACTGGAAAAGACAGCACCTCCAAATATTTAAATATTTTAAAGTGGTCTTTAAATCAGAACAGCTGAGATTTCTTGTCTCTTAAGGCTTACTCTCAGATTTACATTCAACAGCAGCTGCAGACAAGTCTGAACGCCCATCATAAGCAACTAATGAACGAAGTGCTGCAGAGAAGTGCAAAATGACCTGAGCACCTTTTAAATCAACAACCACCTTTTAATCACACATTAAAAATAATGTTGTATTATTTCATACTCTGTACCTGTAGGGTGAAACTGTACGAACTCCAAGTCCTGGCAAGGAAGACCAGCTCGTGTGACCATAGCGGTGCCATCACCCGTACTAGTATGAGCAGATGTACAACTGAAGTAAGTGCGGCCGTACCCGCTGCAGAACACAAAAATTAACAGAATTAGCGGAGGAGGGGTCGAAATCACTAGTCCAGAACACTCAACCACACTGTTTGCACAACAGTGGAAACAGAGCAGAGCATTACTAAGCGAGATTCCTAAAGTTTTGCCATCTCCTGTAATAAGTTCCAGCAAAAGAAAACAAAATTGGTATTGCCCTGTTATGCTCGACCATATTTTAAAAACAGGTGGTGACCAAAGGTCCGAGAATAACAATTCCAAAGCAGGATAGTCAGGTTAGTATCAGAAGCCTTCTTGCCACAAAAGACATATCAGAAAGTTCTCTGAAATCCAGTAACATAAGACTTCATCTGAACTATTACTAGCAGTTTTATCAAAAAAAGACATCTAACAATGGATTATACCCTTGATACGGCCCTGATCTTATATTCTAGATTTCAAAATTTAGCTGCCTAAAATTGGGTATTATACATGAATTCTTAATCCTAAAGCAAATAGGTTAACTTTCAACACTATTGAGAACTGCAAGTACTCCCCATTCAGGACAAACTCCCAGAGGAAGCATCAATCTACATACTGTATGTCGCTCAAAGCACGCAAGTATAAAAACAGCCTCAGCTTTAATAAAGTCAAATTATGTAGGCAACCAAACTAAACATTTTTTCTTTGACAGATACGTCTATAAATATTTTGCATACTTAAACACAGGAGACAGACATAAGCAGCAAAAGAATAATGCACATAATATTCTAATACACACATACAAACTTCTGCAACCAAGTAATGTTAGGTTACATTCATCTTCTGATCCAAAGTAGACCTCCTAATGTATACTCGGTCAGAAAATTAGTATGTGCCTGCTTTCAGAGGGAATGACTGAATTCAGGTACATTGCTTTTGCTGAAAGAGGGGGGGAGGTGAACATAGAAATTACACTTTAAGTCAATGTCATCTCCCCACTGTGGGTTCAGATACATGAACAAACAGACTTCCAACCAGTAGCACTCGCAAGCTTCTGTCCTTCATCATAAAGTTTACATTACCCAGTGGCAATGACAGTGTTCTTTGCCCTAAAACGATGTATGGTGCCATCTTCTATGCAAAGGGCAATAACACCACGACATTCTCCATTTTCCATAAGTAGGTCCAAGGCAAAATATTCCACAAAGTAGCTTGTATCATATCTTAGAGACTGGAGGGAGGGAAAAAAAAAAAAAACAACTTCTAAGAAAAATCCAGAAACCAAAGTAACCTCTCCTCAAAACTGCCAATGCATATGGGCTCTATCAGGACAAAACACACCCCCACCAACTCTCAGGGAAGCTGGTTATCTCACAGATTTTTTATAAAAAATTTGCTAATGAATCTATTTTAGCTTAAAAGAGACACAAGTAGTTACCAAATCCCTTAATCCTGAGAAGGCGCAGCTAGTCGGCAAGGCTTGGAATTTCCCTCTACGCCTGTAGCCAGCAGCAGTGTTGGATGCACGCACCTTTCACTTCACCTCTGGCCTAGAAGCAGAATACATCCCCGGAGGGGCCTAGTACGCCAGCAGAAGCAGCGGGCACCAAGTCAAACATTCTTTCAGGCCTCAGGGATCAGACCAGTGTTTGGCAGCACTGAGCATTTGTATTGCAGCAGCACGCGTAGGGTTGAAGGAAAGCAATTAGCTAGCTACTCAGTAAATAAAAAACCATTCGCTACTAGGTACTTAGTTCAGGTTTCAAGTAGCTTGCTACAATTTTAAAATAACCACATCTTCAATTATGGTCTGCAGAACCGGTAGGATCAGCTGCTGGATCACCAGTCATTACTTGCCATAGAGAGAGTTCAGAAATGCACAGTAGGCCTCCATTCATTTCCACCTCATTTCCCCCTGCTCCCTGTTTGAAGATGAATAAAAGTCTGCCTTCTACATCTTTTCACAGTTCCCCAGTGCTGCCGTGTCAGATTTTCTGAAAGAAGTTCTTTGGGAAAGGTTTGCATAAATTCTCTTTGGGTCTAGTTAAACAGACACAAAAGTATAAACAGTGAAAAACTACTACAGGCCACAAAGCTAACAGCGTACACTAATTAATATCCGTTGTCTTCATGACAGCCGTTATTATGATGTTCTTTCAATTTATTCTATTCCTGCATACTCTTGACAAAAAAACCCAAGCATCACCTAGGCCACACCCTTCCACCACATCGCCTCAGGAAGGAAATCCAGACCTGTTATCAGTTATTCCCCTGGATTTATCATTCATATATGAGTAGCTACACATTTGGTTTGGTGCGGTTTTCTGTTGGTTTGGTTTTTCTCAAACTCCAGGGGGAAAAAAGGAAAAAAAAAAATAAGATTGTTAGTTGCAAATAGAAAAACCCAAACCAAGTTTACTTCACAGCTGCTTACCCTGCCATAGAGAGTATGTAACAGTGAGTGTCCCGTCCTGTCCGCAACACAACAGCATCTGTGAGCCTGTCCTCCTTTTCCAAACTGAAGACTCTGTCCACCAAATGCCCGCTGATAGATTTTTCCTTCTTCAGTTCTGCTGAACGGCATCCCATAATTTTCCAGCTGTCGAACCCAAGTACAAGCATCAGAAACTCTTGTGCATAACAATCCAACAGAATATTTTACTATTCTCCTAGCAAGCGAATCTCCTTGGAAGCTAGCCTGTGCTACCAATACTTAGAGATGGCATCAACCCCGCTGAGTCCCACCTCGATCACAGCAGCTGGGGCTTGCTCGGTCATGTAGTGTATGGCATCCTGATCACCCAGCCAGTCAGACCCTTTCACCGTGTCGTAGAAATGCCACCTCCAGTTGTCATCCTCCATGTTTCCCAGAGCAGCGTTGATCCCTCCCTGAAAATAAAAATCCATTTGCCTGGATTTGTATTACTGAGGTACAATATTAGTATGTTTTTTCTCACTTCTGTTAAAAATCACATATACCATTTATGCCTCTGCCTACAAGAAATACAGTAAAGGCAGATTTAATGTGTCTTCCAAAATAATTTCAACTAAATATGCAGTATTTATGAAAGGAAGCGTGACCTTAAGATGGGCTGTGCATATCCAAATTGGCTTTCTGACAGCAGGTATTTTAAAAACGTTTGTTCTACCTCGTTTCTCACCTGTGCAGCAACAGTATGAGACCTGGTGGGAAACAGCTTCGTAACACACGCTGTGTTAAAACCAGCTTCTGACAAACCAAATGCAGCCCGCAGACCCGCTCCTCCTGCGCCCACAACAACGGCATCAAATTCATGATCCACTACTGGATACTGTGTGGATATCTGGAAAAATAAAAGAGTTGGTTATGATCACAAACATTTCAAGCCAGGTCAAGCTTAAGTCTCATGGAGACGCAAGCAGTATGGGTTTCATGTAGACTCTTGCAGCAAATACTATCTGTTACATACTCTCTTGGGCAGAAACTATCCTTAAAAAAAGGCATGCTTTAGCAACTGTCTCACTACGTACTTGAACACAACACTCCACGAAATGCCGAGTGCCTGGTTGTTTCATGTCTCCCAGGCACGAGGCGTATCATCTATCTGTTATTTACAACAGAAAGAAGGACAAACATACCGAGTCAGAAACCTTCGTTGAAGCATTCTTCTTTCCGTAGACTGTGAAGTGTAGGTTACGTGCAAGAGGCTGGCATGCCGCTGGCCACTATGGAAAGAAGTCCAGACAATGATTATAGAACAAATGTTTCCACAAGGAATACTCTCGGCATGGTTTTTATTTACAACACGTGCAAGAGGCTGGCACGCCGCTGGCCACTATGGAAAGAAGTCCAGACAATGATTACAGAACAAATGTTTCCACAAGGAAGACTCTCGGCATGGTTTGCTATCCTACGTTTACAACAAACCATTTCTTACCACTAATACCGCATCTACAACACACCTGTGACCTGGGCAGTGACATCAGCACTTCCCTGTTTGAAATGTATCCTCAAATGCACTGGAGTGATATTTGATTTCCCCAGCAACCGTTACATTCATGCCTCAATCACCCTATAATATGCTAACAAGCAGGTCTTCCCTCCCTGTCACTTCCAAATGTCCATCTCTTCCCTCATCACTGAACTACAGTACACCTCTCTCGACCTAGTTTTTACCTTCTTGCGTCACAGTGAATCTAATGTGTCATTACATCTGCTAACACACTTCTGGTTTCAAGACTAAACTTAAAGATGGCTGTTAACACCTATTTATAAGGTGTTCTACTAGCACCCTCCTCCAGGCAGTCACTCTGCCCCTTCCAGCCTGCTGCATTATCACTCTTCGGGGCAATTCCATGCCCACCTCAACCCCTATATTAATCATCTTCATTAATATTCCACATACAGAATCAGACCAACTCGTTCACCCGACAGCCAGATGAAACTTAAGTATTAGATGTAATTTATAGGCAAAACAGCTTTCCCAACAATCATAGCTCGAGCTAACAGAGGTGTCCTCTCTGCAGCAAAACTGCTTTCGCAGGCTTGAGTGTGAGGAAGTTAGACCAGCAGAACCCTAACTGACACGGCAGGCTGCCTGCGCACTTTAAACGTGGCAGCCACGCATCCCCTAGCACGTACTACCACCGCTTCTTTCCAAAACACTGTTCCACCAACAGCACAGCTCTTTTTACTGCCGTAAGATGCTTCTTGCAGGTGAGCAACAAGACATTTGGTTATTGCATAAAGCAAACCAAAGGAAGTCTTTACCGTACGTAAAGGCAGCACAGAACAAACAGGTTCCTGCATACTGAGTGTTGCTTAAAGAAAGTGCAAATGGCTGAGGGAAAAAACACTCACACACGCCCAAAAAAAAAAAAACAACACCCCAAGAGCTAAACACTGTGGTTATGACCTGAAGCCCCAAAAGAAACTGACTCATTTTTTTTCCTCCCCTCAGAGTAAACAGCCGCCACAACCTCCCAGCGGAATTCCACCGCAATGCCTCGCAACTTATTTCTCTTTAAAAAGCTTTGTTCTTTTCTGAAGTCACTATAAACATCAAGTATATTTTGCATCGGAGGACTCTCAAATATGTTATAAAAAAACCAAAACATAGCCACGCAACTGTTTAGCAGACTGCTTTTCACTACTAAGCTTCCGCAAAACAGCGTTTTCAGAAATGCTCTTCCCAGCCACGTACACATTTTGGGTGAAGTTACACGTACGGATTTCTGCTGCCACTCAGCTCTGTTTAGGTTCCTTCTGAACAAAACTCCACGAAGCAAAAAGAGATGTTAAACTACATTCAAAGGAAACACTGACCACACCAATCCTGAATCATCATGCTACCAGGAATATCACAGTCCTTATGACATCAAATGGTCCAATCAGCCAGTTCACTGCCATCTAAAACATAACAGTGTGCTCTCAGCCTTTCTTTCTCAGTAGGTTGTTTTCTGCACCTGCTTCATCAGACAGGGATGACTATGAAAAGAAACGGAAGACTCCCACTTCGCCACGGAGGAAAACAAGCCGTCACTAAGGACACCTTACAGGTCAGCTCCAACCGAACCGACAAGAGTTTAAGCAGCACCTTCCGGACACAACCGCTCGTCAGACTGCAGCAATATGCAGAGAGATGCTAGCTTCCACGCAGGACCAGAGGGAGCCGGCAGTCAGCCCTCTACCCAGGTGCCGGGACCGGAAGGTGCTGCACCTGCCAGACTTTTCCATAGCCTTTCGGCAGCACACCCCGTACCCTCTGCCCCTCGGGGAGCCTGCTCGCGGCCTAAGGCTACGGCGCTCGCTTCCCAAGCCAGGAACAGCGAGCCTGGCGGTGCCCACAGCCAGTTACCTCCCAGTGACCTGCCCAGGAGCCGAGCAACAAGCGTAACCACGGCCGGAGGGCCCG
>NW_010257079.1:12529-16874 GCF_000690775.1 Eurypyga helias | reverse complement strand
CAGGGATGGGGCATCCACAACTATTTCCCCTTACCATGCCCTGCTGTGGAACATTTCTCCTATCACCTCTGTATTGCTCTAGATTTCTTCAGAGAGATCAATATGTTGAAACCAACTCCCTTATACCCCCCATCCCACGGTGTCATGCGGATTGGATTAACATCAAAGTACTAATTCCTTATCGTAATTACATGTTTATGCTTGAGCAACTTGTTTAGAGGTAACTGTGAGAAAGCTCTGCTTGGCTCAAGAGCTGGAAACTGAAAGTGTTTCTTAGACTTTATGTGTTCTTTCTCTAAAAATTAACGGCATCTGCAGCCCTAAGAAACTTGCAAACATTTTTACATAAAGTGTATTTGGGTTGTGTAAATGACAGAATCTATTTCTTAGTACATTTCTGGGTGTTAGGAAATGGTGCAGTATTTGAAAGTATTCTTGAAATCCAGATTACATTATCTGTATGATGCACACGTGCTAAATACTTCATAATCACAATTAAATGGTAAAATGTGGTAATACCAACTAACAGTCCAAGAAAAGATAATGGGGTTTCTGCACCGCTTAATTATCTTCTCTCCTTGTTTCTGATTTCAATCAATTAATAATTTTTGTCCGCTGAATCTCTACTGTGCTTCATTCCATATCCATTTAGGGAGTGCTGACTTCCTAACAGAACTTGCCCCAGTCCACCTCTGATGTTACTTATGGCAACGACTCCTCCCAAACCAACAGCTCTGTTCTGATCCTTGTTAGCTCTTTTTCTTGCATTTAATCACCCTCAATGTGATGTTCTTTTCTTGATCTGAGTGGCAACATGAACTTTGCAGCTAGCCATGGTTTCCACCCAGCTGACTTGGAGCCCTGGAAAATGCACAGCTCTCCCGTGAGTGCCAAGGTTGGAAGCAACCTCCTGCAACAGAAAACACTTACCAGGTTTGTTGGATGTTTCTGTTTGATGACGTGAATATACCTGTGCACACAATAGCATGTCATTGAAATAAAAAGGACAGCAAACATGGTAGGCAGAACACATCCAAATACGATTGTTACAGTCTCCTCTGCTGTTTTATCTGTTAACAAAACAAAAGTTTTCATTGTACTGAGCAACTTCTTAACATATATGCATTCACCACACTGCTTTTTTGGATAAAGGATGTGTTTTGCATAAACAAGGAATTTGCAGTAAATTTTAGAAAATTACATTTGAGCAACAGGACAAATTATTATTATTATCTAAATTATAAATTAAACTCCAGAAAGAAGTATGAATTCCTCCCTCAGGTTCTTCTGTTGCTAACCTCTGGCCCCTGAGACTGATCCAGCTCTGCCACAGCCAGACCTCATTCCAGGAGAAAAAAAATATTTGCCATTCACCAAGACCCAAAGAATGCAGATCCTTTCCTCCAGAGCTGCTGTCGTACCTTCCAGTCAGTAGACCCCAGCTATGTTTTGTTAAAGGCAAAGATTTTTTTCATCAGTGCACATACACAGAGAAGGGAAAAACAAAGGCAGCTTTTTGCTCTCAGAATGGAGAAGCTCAATCACTGTGGTTTTTTTGAACTTGCATCTTCTTTTTTTAATTTGCCCACTTACACATACCTTTCAAAGTAGCAATGCATTGTTCTTTAGAAAACATGCTTTGCAAAAATGGTGTGGTGACATATATCTGTGCACTGACACAATAAGCTGTTCCAGGTTCTAACCAGGGCACGACCAAAGTGTTGTTGCTGACGGAAAACCACCACTGGAAGACATAAAAAAGGAATTTTTTACCCCTTTAACTCCCCACTTAGCGAAAGGTAAAGATCTTATGTACAGAAGTTGTCACAAGCACACAAATGTTCTGGAAAGAATAATGACACTGTCAGAACTGCCAGCTGCATCCTTTTTTTCCTGAATTAGGGCATGTCCTCTCCGAATATTTTATCTTCCATCCAATCATTGTTCTATCACTACTCAACAATTTCATATTTTAGATGAAGTAGGACCGTGTACTATCACTAGCTCACATTTTCATGCTGATGTTGCAACAGTGCTAAAGCATCACTCCAGTCCTGTCCTGACACCAAGGCCAATGAAAGGTACAAGCTAGGGTTCCATAAGATCTTTCAAATTGGGATATTCAGGCAAAGACAGAAGCCTTAGAATAATGGGTGTTATTTAGACCTTGGAATCCAAGGTAAAGTAATTGCTCTATGTCCAGCATTTTTATTGAAAAGAATAACAAAACCCCAAACAAAAAAAACGTTTTGTATACCTCCAATTGCTAACCTTGTCAGTTTAATATTCCCTGTGACAAATGTGACCTTTTTGGTCTAAAGTTCCTGTTGCTTTTCAGGAAATTCAGAGATTGTGTCTGGAGGACAGGAACAGAACGATGAGTGTTGAAGTCTTCCTCATCTACTGTGTTTATGCTGCGAACTACAACTTGATAATGAAATGCAAATCTGCGGAGACGGACAAACAAAAATGTTCTGATGTGGTGACAAAGGATGCAATTTGTCACGATGTGTTGTGAGTATTGCCAGTAGACTGACTGGCTGTGGAGCAGCTCTGCTGAAGAGGACTGGGGACAGGCTGCAAGCTGAATGTGAGCCAACAGCATCCTGGGCTGTGTTACCAGAAGAGGGAGCAGATGGAGGGGAGGGATTATCCCCTTCCACTCAGCGCTCATCAGACTGCATCTAGAACACCGTGTCCAGGTTTGTTCCCCCAAATACAGGGGAGACTGACAAACTGAAGTGGATTTAGTAGAGGATCACCAAGATGGTTGGGGCTGGAGTATGTGCCCTGTGATGGGAAGCTGAAGGACTGGTTTGTTCCAGCTGGGTAAGAAGGGATGGCTTCAGGAGGACCTAACAGCAGCCCCCAGGATGACCCTGGTAGGTCATCAAGAAGATGGAGCCAGGCTCTTCACAGTGCTGAATGGTGGGAGGATGAGAGACAATGGACATATGTTCCGAAAGGGACGTTCAGGTTGGCTATAACGAAACACTTTTTCCCCAAGAGGAAAGTCAAGCAGTGGAACAGGTTGTGCAGTCTCCATCCTTGGAGGTTTTCAGGATGCAACGGGACAAACCCTGAATGACCTAGTCTGAACTCACAGCTGATCTTGATTTTAACAGGACTTTGGACTACAGACCTCCTGAGCCCTGTTCTAACCCGAATGATTCTACAGGCCCTATAAGGCTATGAATCCTATTTCGATCCTTGCTGTTATGGACAAAGTGCATTTCAGTACTCACAGATTTAACTGGTACAGTTCTACAGCCTTGTCAAAGCTTACCCGCTTCTTTGTTTTTTTGTTGTGGACAGACACGTTGTATTGCAGGCCAGGATACACTTGAAGCAGAGATATGGATTCTCCCTCAGGACTTCTCTTCCACTTCTCAGGAGCAGTCAGAATGATTGAAATAGATTTCTCAGAAGAAGATAGACTTACCACGGGTGGACCAATTTTAGCTGGAAAAATGAACATGTACAAAAAGTAGTCAAATGCAGTAGAGGCACATTGATTTGACCATGCGGTTTCTTAAAGGGGATAATATTAATTTTTTGTAATACTTTGGGGAGTCCAACTAGGACTTCAGACAATTCACTTATATTAGTAGAAAATTATTTTATCACATAACTAAGAGGACCTTTACAGCAAGAAAGCACACTGCAGAAAAGGACCCGTTGGTTGACAGCTGGCTGAACATGAGCCAGCAGTGTGCCCAGGTGGCCAAGAAGGCCGATGGCATCCTGGCCCGCATCAGAAACAGTGTGGCCAGCAGGACCAGGGCAGTGATTGTCCCTCTGTACTGGTAGGGTCGCACCTCAAACACTGTGTTCAGTTTTGGGCCTCTCACTACAAGAAAGACATTGAGGTGCTGGAGCGTGTCCAGAGAAGGTCAACGGAGCTGCTGAAGGGTCTGGAGCACAAGTCATGTAAGGAGTGGCTGAGGGAACTGGGAGTGTTTACCCTGGAGAAAAGGAGGGTCAGGGGAGACTTTATCGCTCTCTACAACTGCCTAAAAAAAGGCTGTAGAGAGGTGGGTGTTGTTCTCATCTCCCAAGTGACAAGCAACAGGACATGAGGAAATGGCCTCAGGTTGCACCAGGGGAGGTTTAGATTGTATGTTAGAAAAAATTTCTTCACCAAAAAGGTTGTCAGGCATTGGAAGGGGCTGCCCAGGGAGGTGGTTGAGTCACCATCCCTGGAGGTTCTTAAGAGACCTAATAGATGTAGATGTGGTGCTTAGGGACATGGTTCAGTGGTGGACTTGGCAGTGTTAAGTTAATGGTTGGACTCCATGATCTTAAAGGTCTTTTCCAACCTAAATGATTCTGTGATTCTAAGGTG
>NW_010257079.1:3665-12509 GCF_000690775.1 Eurypyga helias | reverse complement strand
TTCCTGTGACTTTGCAGGATAAACAACCTTGAAATTCAATTTACTGAAACAAGCTAAATTGCCAGTATGTTCTCAGATTATCTGGCACAGATAAGAGATTTTGTACTCTAGAGTTTCATTACTGCTTTGTTTAACAGCCTTTTCAAAATCAGAGTTCTTTATACTGTGGATGTGCCACAGTTTTTATTTGCCTTAAGCATAGAGCATAGAGAGAATTTGGTATATAAAAGACCATATATATAACACAGATGTATGCAAATTCTAATAGGATTATTTCAATAACTTCTACCAAAAGCATAAATGTGAAACAACTGGAAAAAATCTAACCTTATGTTAAAAATAAAATATTATATGCTATGAAGGCACATGAGGTCTGAGCACACAATATTCATCAAGACCACTGATCAGCTGGCTGTGTAATTAGCTTTCCTTACTGTCTGTAAGTGGGTTGAATCTTGTGGTCTCCATCCAGTCAGAGCACATGCCATTTAGGAAAGCTTTAACACTCGCATAGTATTGTTCTTCATAGTCAGAGGTCTCACCGGAGAGGTCACACCATGTTCTGTTGATATTTCTGCATTCTGGCTTTCTAATCCATTTGCCAACACCGTATCTATATTGAAAAAGAAAGAGAAAGGAGCTGTACAAAAGCTATTGCCATGATATTAGTCACTTGATAGCACAGAAACTGGTATTATGGCTGATAAAACAGTTTGCTTGTTTTGCAGAAATCTGCAATGACAAGAAATTCCCAACTTCGGCTGAGATAAAACATAAGATTCCCACAACTTCTTAATAAAGAATAAATCAGAGGAGGCCCTATCCAGAAGAGGCCATATGGAACTAACTGGGATGTTACTGATACCAATCTAAGCCCAGTTTTGTTTAGGCAGACCACAGATCTCTCAACTTCTGTCTCCACAGCTTTAGTTTAAACTCTAAACACAGGATAACAGCATCAGGGTAACTGTTTATATAGAGACAAAGAGCTCTGTCAGAACGGTCAGTGGCTCATCTTGGTGTATGGAGACAGATGATGCTCAGGTTCCCCAAGATGAGTGGACAGGACACTACTCATCACTGTGACTTCTTTTTCTTGTTTAAAAGAAAGACTCCACTGGAATACAAAGAACTCCAAACCCTTCTAGTTGAAAAAGGGGCATATGCATACCACCACCAATGCCTCAGTACTGACCAACTCTTATACACTAGTAGAAGAAATCAAGGTTTCCTTGGAAAATTCCTGCCTGGATTTGCCCAGGAGTTCCTGCTCCTCAAATTTACATTATGACGAAAAGAATTCCCCCTTGGCTGCTAATCAGTAAGGGCACGTGGCAGCTTCTACGTGACTGCAGGACAGTATCACTCACCAGCATTTTCCACCTAGCTCAAGGCCTGGCTAAGCAGGTAAAAGCATATATCAATATTTTTGTCTTCTTGATGAGGGATGACCAAACCTATGGCTACAGACTCTTCCGTGGACCAGCTGACCCTGCAGAATCAGCGTAGCTAGGGCTTGCTGAGTGTTTCGCTTTCTACACAAGTATCATTGATTCCGTAATTACTGAGCACTCTCCCCTCTTCTAGGAGGTGGACCATGTGGTTCCTTTGTTAGCACAGCGAGCAAGATCTGGGCAAATGAGGTTGCAGTCTCTGACTGTAGAAGCAACTCCTTGCACTTTTTTAGTAGCCAGTGCAAGCAACAGAAAACTTCTGGGGAACTAGATTTGGTTTAGTGTCATGAAAAAATTACTAGACCGAGGGAAGTGTTCATATTAGAGGTAAACACTGGGAGCATTACATCATCCGTGACTACAGTGCTGCGCCTATTTATATGCTAAACTTCCAACCCTGTCCTGGCAGAATGACTCGGTGCTCTCTCAGTGGGAATAAAGGAAATGGATTGTGGTTCTCACTCAAACTCCCTGATATCCTACAAAGATGTATAAGGACCTGACTCCAATCACATGACTTAGTTTTTACAACACTGGATAACTTCAGTGGATTTTCTCCTAGAGAGTCCTGCGGGATCAGAAAAAAAAAAATCCATGGGTGTTGGGTCTGTTAGAAAGGACCAACAAAACACTGGCTTCTGTTAATATTCCATTAAATACGACATCTCCGGATCCATTTAAATGTGTACAGAAGGCTAATAGGTATGGATGCCAATCCACAGCACAGTCCTTCTTTGTCCTTCTGTCTTATTTCTCAGGGATGCCCTTGAAAGCTTCCATGTTGCATCCTACACTTCTTTAATAGGAACAGAGTCTCCTTTTAGTTTGTTTGTTTTTTTTTTTTTTTTTAAACTAGATCTGAAGTAAGCAGTACCAGAAGTAGAAGTTAAAAACTATATTGCTTAAGTCTAGCCCACATTTTACTTCTCCTTTCTTTACTTTTTAGCAGCCCTACCTATATATATACAAAGGTTTTTTTTTAATTATTACTTAAAATGTTAAAATAAAAGTCAGTGGAGGATAAAATAAAGAAGTCAACTTACACTGAGTACTTCACCTTGTAGAGTACTCCATCTCCCGTGCCTTCCGGTGCTGACCAGCGAAGGACGTTCTTCATGTTTACAGATTCAAAATGGACATTCCTAGGGTTGGGCAAAGAACAGTACAACTCTCCTGAGAAAGAAAATAAGAAAGGAAAAGCACACACTAAGAATCTGCAAGTACATATGGTTCCAAGTTAACCAGAAAAGATACTTATTTTTAAGTAAGCCATAAAATTCTACATACTTTCTTATCACTAAAAGCACAAGGTCGTTGGCCATGGAAATTCATATTTTTCAAAAGTGTCCCTAGTTAGTGCAGTCCCAAATTCCATCTGTATGAATGAGTTTTTTTCCTAGCAAAAATGGCTTTGCCATTTATGACAGACACTAACATGGAAATATGCAAGGACTGGAAGCTAAAAAAAAATTTGGCCTAGAAGAGACATGCATTTTTAAAATTGTAAAGGTGTTTGAATATCAGAACAATTGAACACTGGAAATTGCAAAAATATCCTTGATGCTTCAGTAGAATTTTTGCTGTAGCTGAGCAGACTTTAAAAAATTAAACCAGGTATTTTTAAAAAGACACGTGGGGTCTAGTGCAAGCACAGCTTTACAGACAGAAGCGTAGCTGCACACTGGAGAATCAGACTGGATAATTTCCATAGCCCCAGCGTTATCTGGTCACCCATACTGATTCTCCAGAAAGTCAGAAGCCAACACTACTGTAGGTCACCCATCTAAATTGCTGTTCATTGCACTGGCTTAGAAATTAATAAACAAGCAACTCTGGGAATCTTGCAAACCCAGATTCATGTCTTCCTAATACACACGCCGTGTCTAACACATTTCATGGAGATGCTCACATTGCTAAACGGCTTGCAAAACGGATGCCCGTGGGCCCAGGGGCAGAATCCCAAGCTCCAAGTTGTGACTCAATCCCCAGCGCCTCCTGCCATGAGAGCTGCGCACGTGGGAGCAACCCCAAAACCAGCCCTGAAGCTGCAGCTGCTGGGAAGGGGCTTCTCATTGTGAGTGGCCATGAGAGCATAAGGGGGAAGAGAAAAGGCAAATCTGTGGTTCTTCAGGACTTTTCAAAACCCTTTAAGCTCTTCCTCCAGGGATGCAATTCTAGGTCTTAAGATCAGAGAGACAAAGAAAGGGGGAAATAAAGCATATTAACACAAACAGTAGGAACCTGTCTGAATTAATAGCTCTTTGTTGCTTCCTTAAGCAGACCTTAAGGTTTTCTTGTAGTATATTTCATATTATCATAGAATCATAGAATGGTTTGGGTTGGAAGGGACCTTAAAGATCATCTAGTTCCAACCCCCCTGCCATGGGCAGGGACCCCTTCCACTAGACCAGGTTGCTCAAAGCCTCATCCAGCTGGGCCTTGAACACTTCCAGGGATGGGGCATCCACAGCTGCTCTGGGCAACCTGTTCCGGTGCATCACCAACCTCTCTGAAGAATTTCTTCCTGATATCTAATCTAAACCTCCCTGATTTCAATTTGTACCCATTACCCCTTGTGCTATCACTACAGGCTCTTGTAAAAGTCCTCAATATTTCACTATTACTAGAGTGTTCATCCTCCTGTATATGTAAATATCATAGAATTATAGAATGGTTTGGGTTGGAAGGGACCTTAAAGATCATCTAGTTCCAACCCCCCTGCCATAGGCAGGGACAAAGGGACATTTCTTTAAGTAAGTCACCATTTTCCTGATTAACTGGCTGACTTCTAGCTGTCCTTGAGCCAAACAGTAAAAGCTTTTCTCTTCGATATATTTATTAAAACAATCTCCTTGCAATTCTCTAGAGAGCAATCACTGTAAGCTGTCTCAGTGGAAACCCTGGGTTTTCCAAGCATCTAGCTGTATGTTAATGCGCAGAACAAACTCCAGTATACGCCTGCATCTGTATCTTCAGATGATAATGCTGTTACGGTGGGTATTTCTAACACTGCTCTCTTTTATCTCTGGCAGTTAGCTAGTGTTCAGTGGCTTTCAAATTTTTTCTAGTTGGAGAACAAGTTTTGCCAGGTATAGTCCCTAGGGCAAGCTTATTTATTTATGAAAAGTATGTAGAAAATCCCATTTCCTCGAACACAAAAATGCCCAGTGACAGTCATCTTGCAAGAGCTCAAATGATAGACCCAGTTACAATGAATTAAGAAAGTTTCAGGATAACAAGGGATGTGAAAGCAGCAGAGAGAGACCTCCAGGAATCTGCTTACTCTAACATTTGCTTCCAAGTGGGAGATGCAGAATGCAGAAAATAAAAGGTTTTGATTTTCCCCCCAAATAAAAGTCCTCAGCAACTGCTTTAGGTGAAACTAATCCAAATTTAGAGATGAAGCTGCCCAAGAGAGGAAAGAAAATAGCTTAAAATTTGTAACATCTGTTCAGTAAAACAGGGAAGCTCCTAAACCCCTAAAGTGCATGCTACTAACAAGAACAAATCAAAACCAGTATTATGTGGACTATGAGAAATCATCCATGCATCAAGTTTCATTCTTTGTACCACATCCTGGCACTAAAGTGCATGAGACTTCAGGAAACCCATCAACTGCATAATCAACAACTGGGAATAAGGGATTAAAAAAAAATAAAAATCACAAGTCTCGCAATCCTGCCGAAGCCCTGAGAAAGGCAACCAGGCAATCCACATAGAACGAGAGGGACTGAGGCACAAACAAACTTTCTGCTTCAATTCCCAAGTAGGAGGAAATACAGTGTAGGTATTTTCTTAGATTGCTGGGAATCAAAGCCATAAAAGGCTTCTCATTCAAAAACAATGAGGAAAAACTAAGAAGCCCAACAAAGAGAGATTTAAGAATAAAACAGAGCTTGGAGGAGAATACAATTTATAATGCATGGTCCAAAGAACCTCCAGAGGAAAGATTAAAAAAGTTCTATCTGTTAAACAGCAGCAGTTGAGGAGGAGATTTGTGCCTGGTAACTTGGGCTCTGAGTGAGGCACCTACTTTGCAGCAGTCAAAGAGCAGAGGAAGATAAACTCTTCCATCTGTTGGTTCATCTCTCTAGTTAGGATGGACCAGATTGGGTGCATCTCTCTCCCTGCGGTGGAGACAGCAGCCAAATCCATCAGCCTTCATCTCTGCTTCCTCAGCAGTCACACTTATCAGAGATGCACCTTTTCCAGGGAGGAGGGGTGGGGAACACTGTGAGTCTTCACATGAGAAGGATAATCTATCCTCTGTGTCCAGCATGAACAAGGAGGAAAAGGAATGGAGTTCAGGTGCAACAACAAAGGAGGCATTGGGAGCAATCCGTTGTGGGAAGAGGAGCAACACGTGAGGATGGGTGACCTGGGAGGGATGCTGGGTGTTTCAAAGGGCAGATGAGAGAAACATCTGCCAGCAATGACACAAATAGCCCTGGTTCTGCTTAGGGTAGTGGGATGGACTGGGTGATCTCCTCAGGTCACTGCCAGCCCCATTCTGATAGGCCTTCTTATACTATCTCATAAACATGGCTTTGCACTGCTCAGTAATAATTTGGCAGGCGTACTGCTGGATCAGGTACAGGACAGCTAAGAATCTCCCTAACAGTTCGCTCTTCACACCCTTTTTTCTTTAGAAGTTATTAAAACATGTACTACTTAGCAGGCTGAGCCACAGCCACCGAACTGAACTAGCTGGAGGCAGCCAGCTCATCACAGGCAAGGGAAATTACATCCATTGGTTTTCTGGATAGTTTTTGTTTGCCTGTACCTTTCAACATTTGCCCATCCTCACATAAAAACACATTCCTCACTCAAGCACATTTTAAAGTAGCAAGACTCACGCATTTGTCTTTCACATTAAAAAATTTTTGAAATAGTAATGTTGCCTTTTTTTTTTTTTAAATTTCCCTCCTCCCAGTGTGGTTTCTGCTGTGGTAAATGAAGTTTCAAACCAGAAACATTGACTGCAGCATATGAGCCAATCTCATCACGCAGAACCCACAGGCTGTATCTTTACAAGATCTAAAGCATTACAACACTGCCGGCATGCTCCCACCTGCCCCCAGCTCCGCGTGACTTGGAAGGCAAAGGGACTGAGACCGTTAACTTTCCATTTGCTGCAAAAGCAGAGATTTGGTTTCTACTTCTGGTCTTGCCCCTTTAGCAAATGTTTCTGTCTGCCCCTACGACAAAATCATGCAAGTTTTTTATTCCTCAACTAAGCAGTTGTAAGAGAAGAATAAAGCTACCATACTCCCCTATTTCTCCCAGAAGAGTTAAGAATAGACACTCCATAGCATCAGGTGGCATGCACAGAAAACAATTATACATAGAGCTTGCATGTTCCATGGCTATCAGTCAGGAAAGGACGCAAGAATGTGCATCAGATTATTTCAGTATCTTGTCTTTAAACACAACATATCCAGTTCATTCTGAGTTCATTTCCATTCACCAGGATTAATGTCACGGGTGTCACATGGAGTATTTTCAGTTCGGACTGGCCTTCATGAGAGCAGAAATCAGTCATACACGTTGCTTTGCTAGGGTTAGTCTGTCTCATCGATAGTCTGCAATGGCTGTCATCACTTCCCAGTATAACCAAGTCACTTTATTTACTGCATGGAAAAAACAGGAGCCCTTATTACTGTCTTTGGAAATATTGTAAATCAAACCTTGAGTAATATCACTCTCTACATCTTCATGACTCTGCACACCTGGGACTGGAAAGAAAGTAATAACATAGGCTTGCAAACTTCACCACCACAACGAAATGCCAAGTCCTGATTTTAGAATAAGCGATTACGAGACTCTCCAAAACAGACATGACTTAGCCCAAAAACACCTTCACGTGTGAGCGAAAAAACCCACTGACGTCAGTGAGATTATCCACATGAGTAAAAGGGTGCACGGCAGGTGCCTCATCTTCTCTTTGTGAAAGTGTCTGCTGGGTTTAAAAACGTGGTCAGTTGTAACTGCGTAGAGCTCCCGGCCAGGTACGCGCCTTGCTCAAGTTGGTACTACTCAAAACTTAGTTCTATCCCTCTCTCATCTGCCCACACACACGTACCCACACATATATACAAATACAAACACACATAATTTCCATGTTACAGCTACTATCTGTTCAGTATATCTGCTTTTTATCTGCCAGGAGGCACCTAACTCAGGGACAAACAGCTGTGTTTAATCTCAACACTACGGAACAAATACAGCTGCAACTACCTATGCCCTCTTGCTATCAACAGATTTGTTAACTTTTCACTGGAGTTAGGTAACATAGCAGCTGCAAAGCATAAAAATATACAAATACATACAAATACAGAATTCTCTCTGTGTGTATGTGTGTACACTGGCTATAGTTCTGGGGTGGGGGGGCAGCAGAGGACCCACTGAAAGCTGACCTGTTGGCACAGAAATGCCTCCTGCGTGAGCACTGGTGTTGACTGTGCCGCGCTCAAGCAGGGCCATCATCGGCTGCATTTTACTGTGCCACAGCTACAAGGGTACAAACAACAAATCAACAAATTACCCAATAGAATAAAACAACAAAGAAGGTCACAGGGCTTCTTTAGGCAACTGTAAGATACAATTTAAGACAGTGAGCGATGTGGAAAGCATTAAGACAGAAAGGTGAGCCTTACTGCAACACAGCTTTTCCCACCAGCCACAGCGGTAAAACCCCCTACACTTGTCTCAGAATTTAAATGAGGAACTCCGTTTCTGACAGCGACAGAGATGTTGGCTTCGATTACTATTCTATTTCCTTATATGAAAGTGGCCCTTGGAAGCTCCCCTGATGGAACAGGCTCCATTGTGCTGGGCAACGAATTTACAGGCAGCGCTGCAGGTGCTCCCTGTGCCTCGCCATCTGCAGGTGCCACTTCAAGGCCATGGATCTAATCCACGATCACACACCTCGGCGAGAGGGCATCCTCTCTAACAGGCTGAGTCCCCCATTCACCTTTTCCCACTGGGAACTTAAGACTCATCAGTGAAGCATCAAGCGATTTAGGAGCAATCTAGGACACCAAACATTTGCTTTTGGTGATGCTGTAAGTCACTGCCCTTTCTTTAGCCTTTCTGTTCAATTTTGGGTGACTTCCACCAAACTCCTGCAAAATCTTGCTTGTGCCTTCTATGTTGCTGCTTTTCACTTTTTAAGGAATTTTTGCTCTTTTCTTCCTCCAGCTCATCTGTTTCAATGCTTAAGTTGTTCTCAGTGAGAAATATGCCCTCAAACACCTGTCTAGGCATAACACAAAGATGGCCATACTGAGCCAGAACACATGTCCACTTCGCATCGTGTTTGGTGGCACTCACTAGCAGAGGGTTGGGGCTGTCTCTTCTGGCACATCTGCAGTCTCAAGCAAGCTGG
>NW_010257079.1:2984-3634 GCF_000690775.1 Eurypyga helias | reverse complement strand
AGGCAGGAATGCGAGGGAGTACACCAAGAGGTAAACAGGGGAACCAAGCCAAAACTGGAGATCAGAAGTTGCAGAGAGGAAGGGAAACCCAGCAAAGCCAGGAATACACGTTAGCAAATGTCATTACCTGCTATTAGTCATCTTAGCAACAATTTAAACAAATGAGTTAATTTTAAAAAAAGTTAAGTGGCTTGAAAGTTTTTCTCTGTGCTGATTCTTTTAGACTCGAACTCAAGAGGCTGGATAATGAGGAGGAGGAAGAGTCATTATAGTTTAGCTGCTTTTCTCCTGGAGGGTTGCTGGAGCTCTGGGACCCCTGGGTATGAAGCCAGACTAAAGAAACCCTTTGACTCGAGTGGCGCTGGTGGGAATGTGGGGAGGAGCACAGAGGTGGTTTCCTGCTCAAGTCATAACAGTGCTCGAGAGCTAACCACAAAGCACACTCTTGCCCTCCCAGAACAGGAGCCCATTGCTCCTTGTTGAGAAGGGGCACAACAGAGAGACAGAAACTGCGTCGCAAGACCGAACGTAAACCAGGCGGTGGAGTAGCCAGAAAAGTGCGAGAAAAGAGGTGGGGAAACGTGAGAGGATGAGACTTGGGCATGTGGGGTTTGCTGTTGAAGAAGTAGGCAGGCTGCCACTGGAAAATG
>NW_010257079.1:699-2968 GCF_000690775.1 Eurypyga helias | reverse complement strand
AAGAGTGCTAGTGGAAATACAGCCCAAAGAACTGGAGTGATGCAGGAGGGGGAGCCGAAGTTGCTGCTTGCCCTGGCATGCTCTCCTCCTCCATGTGAAGCTTTGCGTTTATTTATCCGACCCATGTCCTGATGTATAAAAGTATCCCTACAGAGAATATTGATCAAAGAACATTTCAGACTCAGTCCAGAAAGATCCAGCTTCAGAAAGGAGGAGAAAGTCTTCCCAGTCCATTGAAGGCTTGCTGGGAGACAGCTGGAGAGGGCCATGGAAGCTGACATCCATTACTTTTTGATAACTTGTATGACAGAAATTAAATAAACTGAATTTTCTTCCCACTGTGGTGAAGGTTTGCAAGTGCAAGAGTAGAGCTTGTACCACCTAACCATGCCCTGCTGCAAAAACCTTTCCTTGATGCACTCCAACAGGAGAAAGTTACTGTAGGTATGTTTTCTGTGAATCCTGAGTGATCAATACTGTTCTGAAACAAGGTGAAGAAAATTCAAGGGACTCCTGTAAAAAATTATATACAACCCCTTCAAGCCTTTCAGAGTTATAATCCATCAGAGGTACTTTTTGCTTGTTTTGGTCTTTTGATTTTTGGTTGGGGTTTTGGTTTTTTTTCCTAAATAATCAAATTGTATGACCTCTTGCTTAGTTTGGAATAAAAAAAACAATGTTGGTCAGAACCAACTAAATTAATTTCATGATACAATAGCTGCATTTTAAAATAGATGCTTTGAACATATAAAATATTAAAAATCGCCCAACTGTCCAGCATTCATTTTGATTTTTTTTCTCCCTAGATGTTTAGCATTACCAATTTTTTACTTCTTAGGCTGACCACAGCCAAACAAATGAAAATTTAATTAGAATACCTCTGAGATCTTACATTTGTTTTTCAAAATACCCAAGGGCTAAGTAAGCTTTCTGTCTGAAGTACTGTAGAAGTTATGTTGTGAGACAGTTATCAGCCAAATCCTGATACACCACATCTTGGAACGCTCCTAATCCATCCTTACATAAAATATCTATTTTTTTTAATGCATAAACTAAACACAAATTAGTTTTGCCTTTCATCATTTAGTGCTGGCTAATATCTATTAGGCAATAACAGTCCAATTAGAACTGACAGTGTTGTATTTATTGCCTAACAGGTATTACTCCTTGCTCTATGACCTACTGATGGCTTGTCGGGATAAGGGATTTAGTTCTTCTTGGAGTCCAAAATAATTTAACTGGTGAAATCCCCTCTTCTGAATCCACATTTTCCCTTAGGCAGGAGACTGAGTGTGGTGTAAACAGAGGATGAGCACTTGCCCTCCTTTCTGACGGAAAGGCAATCCTCAAAAGATGCAAGTCAAACACCACCTCCTGCATCTGAGATCTGAGAAAAAGGACCAATGCTCCTAGCAAGCCTGCCATGCCTCATCTCTCGCAGACTGGGGGTGGTCACATAGCTACCCCCAAACAACCATAAATGTCCTATTTCCAGTCCCTGGCCAGTGCTTGCAAACAGCATGAGGCAATTTCAAGTTTACCCTGTGGAATGGCCAGCATGGCTATAGGTCTGATTTCCTGCACAGTGCTGGAGACCTGCCAGCGATATCCCAGCAGATTTGAGGGAGCCTGCTACTCAAAATGCTAGCAAAATTGTTTTTCCCTCTCATGGCCCACATTTATGCTTCTTCCCACAGATGATCAAGGACACAAGTGCCTTTGGGAAGCAACTGCCTGTAGAGAACTCGCAAAAAATGAAGGTTTCCTGGGGTACCCACCCACATTTTTCTTGGTCTCCTGTCAGGTGTGGCTGTGTTTTGAGGCACTGTATGACTGTTCAGTGTCCCACAGTAATTTCAGATGTGAACAAGTCAGTATCTAATTATAGGTGTAGTAGTATTTTTACTATCTTTCCTGTACTCAACAAGCACTTTTTGTTAAAACCACAAGTCATTATTTTTAGACTCATTTACCCGCCTATGAAGTGATTTTGCTGTACAGAGGAAGTTATTCGGCATAATCATCTATGTCTTTTACATGTAAGTTAGGAAAGACTGCCTCAGAAATGGCGCTAAAAGCAGTAACAGCACAGCTGGATCCAAGGGACAGTGAAATGTAGCTGATATTTGAACAGCCACCAGATTCTGATGAGTTTAGGAGGAGCCTGACCATCAGAGAATGGTTTGATTTGGAAGGAACACTAAAGATCACCCAGTTCCAACCCCCTGCCATGGGCAGGGACACCTTCCACTAGACCAGGTTGCTCCAA
>NW_010257079.1:0-276 GCF_000690775.1 Eurypyga helias | reverse complement strand
TCCCCTCCCTCACCCTGCTGGCCACACTTCTCTGGATACAGTCCAAGTCCTTCTCCTCAGGGCTGCTCCCTATCCATTCTCTGGAAGCTGGGAAGAGACACAGCCAGGACAGCTGGTCCAAACTGCCCAAAGGGATATTTCATTCCCTAAAACATCATGCTCAGTATATAAGTTGGGGGGAGTTGACTGGGCAGGGAGAGGGTCTGGCTCTTGGATCTCTCAGGCTCTGTTTCTCTGTGGCTTTAAGTTTTGCTGCTGAGGGACTGGCTGGGCATT
>NW_010257078.1:0-13106 GCF_000690775.1 Eurypyga helias | reverse complement strand
CCGAGCCTGTACTTGTGCTTAGGTATTAAGATACTTTAGATTAATTGACAATTACATATTTATATTTTGGTATACTATGAGTGCTGCAACCAAATGGAACAGCAGTTTATAAATTCTTTACTAATATATAAATGTGAAAAAATATCAGACAAGTTTAATAGGTGTTTGTCCTGAAATAGGGATAAAAATACATCTTTATTTCTGTGCTATTTTTTTTCAGCCTTGTAATCCGTGGTGAAAAGGATGAAAAAGCAGTGTTGTGCAGCAAAGATAAAACTTACGACATGAAAATAGCAGATACCTCAAATATGCTGCTGTTTATTCCTGGTTGCAAAACGCCAGAACAGCTGAATGCAGATCAAGCATCTTGTAATATTATTCATTCACAGGTATGTCTTTATGGGTTTTTGTTTGTTTGCTTTAATTCTCTACTATTTATTCTTTATGATTTCTTCTGTTTTAACCAAGATGCATATATGAGGCCCAGCTGGGGTTCAGTTGCCTAAACAAAGGCTCCTAATGCCCTTTTAGATGCCCTGTGGTATTGGTCACTGCAGAAGAATGAGTCTCCTGTAGGCTACTCGTATACTGAACAACCCCTCCTGGGATGTCTTTATAAATTTGCTTTATACACAGGGGGCACCCTGTATCTTCGGGTGTCCAAAATGGCTCTAGGGCCCTTCTTTAGGCAACTGAACTTTATCAATAATGTATGATAATTATTGTTCTAAGAAATTAAAACTTTGGTTTATTTTCAGAGGATATTAATTACTTGTGGTAGGTATCAAAAACTTTCAAAGAAAATCTCATTTCTTAGTCTTAGCAGCTATTTTTAAAATAAGCTGTTTGCACATTGATTCGTAGGAGTGCTTTCCTCCGAACAGCAGATTATACCGTGTCATGCCTGAGTGTTATTTTCTTAAACACAGAAATGCATTCACAGGTGACTCTTAACCAGCATTTGGAAAGATTTGTTGGAGTGAATAATTTGAGAGTTCTCAGTTTAAAGAATACATTGATGTCTGTTCTTCTGAATCATAGTTAATAAAATTCTACTAAAAATAGTTAGGCAGATATTATTCCTAGGTCATTATTTGCTGTAATGGTTATAATGACATCATTGAGGAGTAATCCTGCTTTTCCTTAAATGAATATAATAACCAGAACAACATTATTTCTTCCATGAATTCAGCAGTTCAGCTAATAGAAAAAGGAAATTCAAACCGAAGTAGATTAATGAGAAAGCAAAAAAAGAATATGGAAGACTATTACTATGTTTAATGATCTCACTAGTCCTCTGAGGTCACACATGTCAACATAATAAAGATGGTGATGTGTGAGCTGGCACAGGCAGGATGCAGGAACAACTACAAAACCATGGATGAAATGCAAAGAATAAAGTTATTTTTGTTACCTTGCCAACTGGGGGGATCCCCAAAGCAGCACCTGGGCAGAGGCACACAAGCAGGGAAGCAGGCACAACAGAGCTCAGTTGATGCTGGAAGATCCTCTGTGGGTAGAGGGGAGCAGGCTGCAGCATGGCGGTCAGGTAGCTGTGGCACGGCGCCTTGGCCAGGGCCACCACACTGGCAATGTGTGCCAGGCAGACACCAGGCTTGGCCATCTGCTCGACGCAAATCCACGGGAGTCTGTTGAAGAGCAGGCTTTGCCGCAGCTGGAAGGCCTGGCTGGCGTCAGGGTTATCTCCCAAACAGCAGGAGAGGCATTCTTGCAGCTCGGTGAGCAGCTCACACATCCTCTCCAGCTGTCCATCTGGGCACCAAAATCAGCTTATTTGAGGCGCTTCATATGCAGCACCAGGCTGGCAGCGTGGGTAGGGCTCCGCCGTGACCCTCCATGGCTGCAGGGCACAGCCTGTCTCACCATGGTCTGCACCACGGGCTGCTGGGGAGTCTGCAGTGGTGCCTGGAGCACCTTCTCCCCCTCCTTCTCCACTGACCTTGGTGTCTCCAGAGTTGTTTCTCTTGCACATTCTCACTCCTCTCTTCTGACTGCTGCTGCACAGTCATTTTTCCCTTTCTTAACCACATTATCCCAGAGGCACTACTGCCATCACTGATGGGCTTGGCAACATTGCCATGCAAACCCAATATCTGTGATTTCCTTAGCAATTACTCTTATAGTTGTGTTTCTAAGAGCTTCCTTAATGTTTTTAAAAATGTTTCCTGGTGTATTTGCTGGTTTTGGCTGGAATACAGTTAGTTTTCTTCACAGCAGCTGGCATGGGGCTGTGTTTTGGATTTGTGCAGAAAACAGTGTTGATAACACAGAGTTGTTTTTGTCACTGCTGAGCAGTGCTTACACAGAGTCAAGGCCTTTTCTGCTCCTCACGCCACCCCACCAGCGAGGAGGCTGGAGGTGCACAAGAATTTGTGAGGGGGCACAGCTGGGACAGCTGATCCCAACTGTCCAGTGGGATATCCCACATCATATGATGTGCTCAGCATATAGAGCTGGGGGAAGGAGAAGGAAGGGGGGGATGTCCAGATTTACGACATTTGTCTTCACAAGTAACCGTTACGTGTGATGGCGCCCTGTTTTCCTGGAAATGGCTGAACGCCTGCCCATGGGAAGCGGTGAATGAATTCCTTGTTTTGCTTTGCCTATTAAACTGTCTTCGTCTGCACCCATGAGTTTTCTCACTTCTAACTCTTTGATTCTCTCCCCCGTCCCACTGGGGATGCAGCCTGTGTGGTGCTGAGTGGCTCGAGTGAGCAGCTGCGTGGTGCTTAGTTGCCAGCTGGGGTTAAACCATGACAGATATTGACACCGCAAATTGTGAAACAGAGCAAAAAAGACACTAGGTTTACACAGTATTTTGGGCCTTCACTGCCCATCTCCTGAAGTCTTGATGCTGCTCTTTGTACCACTTGTGAGGCTAATACGGTCAAAGCATCTGCCATTTTATTCACCTCACACAGACCAGCTCCAGTTATGAGCTTTGGATTATAAACTAGAATTATTTATTTTCTTTTCTATGCAGAGTACCTTCTTGTCATTACCAAATTGCTCAGAAAAGAACTTGGCAGGGAAAAAAGCTAACACTTAGGTAAATGCTATATGACAAAATAGCAGGAGGGAAAAAAAGCTTAGAAGCTTGTCAGGAAATCAGTATTTATCTGAATTTTCTGCCAAGTAAGCTATGGAATAGTTAGATTAAAAACTGAGAGCATTCTCTGTATTAGAATTTGGATAGGACTTCTACATATAGGCATATCATGGTTTAGCCTCAGATGGCAGCTCAACAGCAGGCTGGTATGCCCTCCACCCCCAGGTGAGAATCAGGAAAAAACTAGTGGGTTGAGGTAAAAACAATTTAATAGGACAGAAGGGAGAGGAAAGAATTATAAGACTGGTAAAAGAATATACACAACCAAGTGATGCACAACACAATTGCTCACCACCTGGTGATTAATAGTCTGTCCCCAAGCAGCCATCCTCCCTTGGCCAACTCCCCTCAGCTTATATACTGAGCATGATGCTTTATGGCATGAAATAGTCCCCTGGTCAGTTTGGGTCAGCTCTCCTGGCTGTGTCTTCTCCCAGCTTCTTGTAGAGAAGCAGCTGGGGCAGTACGAGAAACTGAAAACATCCTTGGCTTAATGTAAACATTGCTTAGCAACAACTGAAACATCAGTGTTATCAAGATTCTTCTCAGCACAAATCCAAATCATAGCCCCACACTAACTGCTATGAAGAAAATTAACTATGTCAGCCAAAACAAGCACAAGGTGGTTTGCTTATAGTTGATTTAAATGGAACATTATTTTAAAGTTTAGGGGGTTTTAATGGATGACCTTAAAAAAAGAAAAGTAGTCTGGTAGAGCATTTAGGGTATTTTAAAGTACTATCTGGAGGCTTTTTTACAAGGGGCTAGTGGTTGAGTCAGGAGTCACAAACCTGGAGCCTGATCTGCCTCTGCCATTCTGTACCCACTTCTGTTGATTTGGTAAATAGCAGAAAAAATACTGAAAGACCCTTGATACTCTGGCCACTTCAAAGAATCTTCTAGGAAGTCCAAGCTGTACCCCACAAAACACTTCAGGATTACTCTGAAGGTAAAATTTTATTAGATTAGTGCTGTTGAATCATTGAGTATCCTGTTGCATGCTTTACATTTGTGTGTTGAATCGGAGTGAAGTCTGGCTGCTGGCCGGTCACAAGTGGTGTCCTGCAGGGCTCAGTCTTGAGGCTGGTCTTATTTAACATACTTATCAGTGATCTGGATGAGGGGATTGAGTGCTCTCTCAGTAAGTTTGCAGATGACACCAAGTTGGGTGGAAGTGTTGATCTGCTGGAGGGTAGGAACGCTCTGCAGAGGGATCTGGACAGGCTGGATCAATGGGCTGAGGCTAATTGTATGAGGTTAAATAAGGCCAAGTGCCGAGTCCTGCATTTAGGTCACAACAACCCCAGGCAGCACTACAGGCTTGGGGACAAGTGGCTGGAAAGCTGTCAGGCAGAAAAGGACCTGGTGGTGTTGGTCAACATCTGGCTGAATGTGAGCTGGCAGTGTGCCCAGGTGGCCAAGAAGGCCAATGCCATCCTGGCCTGCATCAGGAACAGTGTGGTCAGCAGGAGCAGGGAAGTGATTGTGCCCCTGTACTTGGCACTGCTGAGGCCACACCACGAGTACTGTGTTCAGTTTTGGGCCCCTCACTGCAAGAAAGACACTGAGGTGCTGGAGTGTGTCCAGAGAAGGGCAACAAAGCTGAGGAAGGGTCTGGAGAATAAGTCTTCTGAGGAGTGGCTGAGGGAACTGGGGCTGTTTAGCCTAAAGAAGAGGAGGCTGAGGGGAGGGAGACCTGATCTCTCTCTACAGCTACCTGAAAGGAGGTTGTAGGGAGGCAGGTGCTGGCCTGTTCTCCCAGGTAACTGGTGATAGGACAAGAGGAAATGGCCTCAAGTTGCGTCAGGGGAAGTTTAGATTAGATATTAGGAAAACCTTCTTCACTGAAAGAGTGGCCAGGCATTGGAACAGGCTGCCCAGGGAAGTGGTGGAGTCACCATCCCTGAAGGTGTTCAAGGAGCATGTAGACCTGGCATGTAGACCTTTTCCAACCTTAATGATTCTGTGAATCAGAGCAAGGATCAGAGATGTCTTGTTAGTTGTGTGCAGGCGTAGCTTACTGTCTTGTTAATGTCTGTTTTACTTAAGCTTAGTGATATGATGATTCATTAAGGTGTAAAAAGACCACAAAGTAGCTCCCAAGCACAGGAAGAAGTGAGGAAGATGGATACTCAATAATACAGAAGGCGCTTTCTGGCAGTAGTATAACTTAATTCTAAGAGGAAAAGAAATGTTGATGAGGATTGTGCAGGAATATGTATGATATTCTATTGTTTGCATGTAGAGATGAGTTGTTCCCTTTGTCGTGCACTATGAACATATTCTTATCAACCAACAGCGGATTTGCCCGTGGTAAATTTTTTATTTGAAAATATTATGATTGTTTCATCTTTAAAGTAATTACCCTATCAATAAATTCTTGTTCTCAGTGACTACATTGGTACTTGGTGCTGGTAATTTTTGCTAAGATTCTCTGAATCCAAATGGTAGATTAAAGTGTTTTAAGAGTCACTGTTTTTTCTTGTAGATCGCTGGCTTTTCCAATAACTACTGGGAATTAAGGAGATGCCGACCTAAACTGAAGAAACTGAGGAAGCTTTTAATGGAAGATCCATATGAAGGGCCAGACAGTTGGAAAGATCAGACTTCAACACTTCCAAAGGTAAATCAGCTATGTAAATAACTTTCTTATAATTGGTAACGGGCAAATTAAAGGGAAGATACATTCTTAACTAGAAAAATGCCTTTGCTCCTATGTTTCATAGTGCTGCTCTGAGTTAAATTTTTAAGCCTACTATTCTAAACAAATTGGTAATTATTAGCACTTTCACTGAGTAGCAGGTAAGCAACTTTTTTTTTAGGAAAAAGAGGAAAAGGAAGGACCCTGAAGGACACTGGGGATTTCCCTTTTTACGTGGGGAGTTTCTTGAAGAGAGTCTTCAGAACCTTTTGTTAATTCCTTGAGAGTTATATGACTGCTAAGGTGTTGTTGGCCTTTCCTCCTCCTTTGGGGCCGTCATGTATAACATGTCATGTATGAGCTAAACGTAGGGTCCCAGGACACCCGCATACAAGTCAGTTACCAATCAGTAATTTACACGGAGTAGCAGGGAGTTGCAGAGAATGATGAGGATGATAAAAGGCAGAGAATAAGACTGACAGTAGAAGAAGGGAAAACACAAATAAAGTCCTGCCCTGCTGCCCTTTTATGTTTCCAGGTGCACTGGTTTTGGTTAAAATCCAATTTATGATCTAATTAGTAAGGGAGAGACCTGGGCTGTACAGCATGTGATCTTAGATAAAAGGCTCGCAAAAATCCTGGAGTTCTGTTAGTTTGGTTGGTTTTCCTTTTGACTTTAAGAACAGAAATGGTTGCTCCCAAGTATTTCACACTGAGGCTCAGTTGAAGCTGATGCTAACAATCTGTGTGTGATTCCATGTACAAACATAGATGTTACTTTTCTCCCTTGGAGAGAAATGCTGCCTCTCTTGGATCATTAACAGTCCAGTTTCTGATAAGTTTCAGAATCTTTCCCCCAGCATTGCCTTTTCCCCCTTTTATTTTCCTACCTACTCTGGTCTAGTCATAAAAGGACATAGCAGCAAAATAAGGGATGGCAGAGGGAAAAGGGCTTAAATTGTCCAGAAGTTCTAAGCATTGCCAAAGGGTAGCAACACAAAAAGATGTCATATGCAATAGTATTTACTGAAACTGATTAAATTAATTTTATAAATACATGTCAATGTCTCTCCAGACATTAGTGCCTAGTTTGAGGACTGATTTGTTTTGAAGGAGAATGTTTCGTGTATAGGCTTAGTGGAGAACAACTAGATATATCTGATAAATATAGACATATCTTAGCTATGCTGCTGGTGGAACTTTAATCTGAAAGGTCTCCATGGGGAAGCTCTCTTTCCTATGGGACTAATTCTCACTAGAATCCCAAACAATACATGTGTAGTAAAAATTGTTGCTGTGTTGTTTGCTTACACTTAATATTTATTGGGTACCGGCAACAAATAAGCTATCTTTAACCTGTTATCAAACAAATTGCTATGTTTTGGCAGCTTACTGTAAACTTCTCATGGTTTTCAGTCGTTTGTACTGTTATCATACACAGACAACTCCAGAAAACCTTAAGGAGCTGTAGCACTATAAGGAATTACTGTAAGGAAGCTTGATGCATAGTGTTGTGATTTAGCAAACTATGGGAAAACTTAGAAACAGGCTAATATACAGCTTGCTCAGGATGCACCAAATTAAAATGCCAGTCTTATAGTGAGATGGCAAGGCATAGTCAAAGGACTGAATGTGTCTGAGTTAATGTATTTAATGTTTCTTATCCTTGTCTGGTAATTGCTGCTATGGACATGATTCAAGTCAACCCATTCCATTTGCAAGGGTGATGCAGCTGATAAAAGCATCACAGCTGAGAGCAGTGATTTCTTAAAAAAGCTGTTGGAGTGCTAGGCAGGCCTCAGAGGGGGCACAGATATCAAGGAGTCCGTGCAGGGTCTTGTCTGAATGGCAGTATCTAACTCTCAAACACACTAGCATACTGATCAGGGGATATATTTGCTCTAAGTCGATACCGGTGTTTTTTAAAGTACTGTGTAATATGGTCATCTTTTGCTGAAATACTGATGTGAGTTCAGTGCTACTTAGCCTGGTGATGTTTCAACATAGTAATAGAAATGGCATAGCAGTAAGAGGAGACTTCTCTGTATTCGTTAAGTGCTTTTTTAACATGTGGATGTTCCAAACTTAGTGTTGGTTTGTTACGTTTGTGTTCCCAGAGTCTAATAGATCTCAAGTACTTAATCCAGTTGTTTTCTGATAGGAAATATTCTTATGCTATTATCAACAAAACTTTAATACTAGAGTTGATTAAAAAGGCTGTAAGGTGAATAAAGGAATCAATTAATCCTTATTTCCTATGGTTTTAAGTCTGGTGTTCTTTCCCTTTACTTCACTCCTCATGATACCTTCTGTTCCTCGCATGCCTCCTACATCTTTACCCCAGTCTCCACAGCACTGTCCCATCTCACCAGGTAACTGTTCTGCAAGAAGCTGTATGTACTGCGCCGTGTCCGTGCTACATGTCTGCTATTTGGTTAGCAGGCACCAAAACACAACACAACTGCTGAGGTCACGCTGGAGGAGGCTTTCCCTCAGTGGAGGTATTAAGCTGGAGTTCTGAGCTGTGGCTTATCCAGAAGTGAGAAGTGATTTTTGTTTTGCCTTCTCTTTGAATCTCACAGATCAAAATATGTGATTTAGGAAAGCAGAACCCATTCACTTTTTGTTCTTGCTGTGATACTTTTGTTATGATGCCTACTTGTGTTAGTTTGGCATCCTGGGAATACAGATACATTACTTATGCATGACACAAAGACTTCCCTGTAGTTAGACTGGGTTTTGTAGGAAATAGCGCTTTGAGATAATGTTGTAAGTTACAGGAAAAGTTTCAAAGAGTGTGGCAATCCTTAGAAAATTCATCCTGGGGAAGAAACCGTCAGTTTTCTAAGTTATTCTTTCATTATAACTTATAATGCATTTAGCATGCTTGCTGAAGCAGAGGTGGAGTAAGGATAACCTGCTTAATTTCCTTCTTTTTTTCCCTTGTTGCAGTATACAACAGAAGATTTGTTAAGTCTGATTCAAGCAAGCGAAGAAGAAATACTGCACCAATTGCAGGTTATAAATGCTTGCAAAATTGAAGGTATGCATCGTTAAAGAATATTAGTGCCTATGAGGAAATAACCCTACTTTTTTCCCCTAAAATATCTGTGTCCTTTTTCTAAGGCCCATTCTTTCAAGGTGCAAGTAACTTCGAAGTACCACAATCTGCTTCCATATTTACTCTATCCTCTGCTGCTATGCAGCTGATCAAAAAGATAAAAGTGAGCAGTCATGGACCAGTCTGGCTTTTTCCAGGGTTATTCCTTCTTTACTTCTCAAATACTGGCATCAGGGTATCCCACCCATAGCACGGATATTTTTTGGCTGGTTGTTCTCTTCATGGATGAGTGGGTACTGCTTTCTGCAGTTCTAGAGCCAGAAATAGCTCATCCCTAGGTAACCCCAGCCCTTCCGTAGTCTGTCCTTTCTCCCAGACCGGGTTTATCTCAGAAGTCTTCCTACCATGTGAGGCAAGGCTGGAGCAAGTGCCTTACCCTGGGATGGGCCCTACTCATCCTGTACTTGGCCAAGCCCAAGGCCTCACCTTCATGCCAGGTGACAGCAGTCCTAGAGTCATAGAATAAATACGAGACAGAAGTGCTCTCTGGAGGTGATCAGATCCAAACCCCTGCTTTAGAACAGGGCCATATTGGAGCTGGTTGCTCAGGGCCTTGGCTGGTTGAGTTCTGAGTATTTCCCGGGATGGAGGTTGCACAGCCTCTGCCCAGCCTGGTCTAGTGTTTGACTCTCCGTAAGGAGAAAAAAATTCTAACACTCAGTTGGGATTTCCCTTGTTGCAACTTGTGCTTGTTGCCTGCTGTCCCGTCCTTGGGAAGAGTTCTGCTCCATCTTCTCTGTACTGTTCCATTAGGTAGATGAGGACAATCTCACAGATGGCGTTCCTTGTAATTTACAGCTGCACAGCACTGTTGTACCACATCTGTGCTTTGTCACATCTGGATTTCGGTGAAAATTGGCTGGACCTGAACTGCCACTTTGCAGGGCCAGTGCAGGCAGTTCTCTTGATGCAGTTCTATGCCTGAATTAATTACTACTTTTTTCCAGGCCTGATTCATTTTGGGATGGGATTTGTAGTGTCTTTGTATCTGTGGTACTTGTTCTACATAAACAGTTATGAATAACTGAGATGATTTAATTTCTTTCTCCATTACATTTGCTCTTAGTATTCTGTTCTTTTTCAGTTTGAGTCCTGAAAAAGACAGAATGCCATTGCTGTGCTTTGTAAAGGTGTGACCTAAATGCCCAGATTCCTGTGATGTATTTTCAGGGAAACAGAACTAAGGTATTTTCCTTCTAACGCTGTTTTGTGGTTTTCTCCTTGGCAGGATATTGGAGAATTCTAGGATTTGACTATGAGATGAAACTCTTGAATCATGTGACTCAGCTAATAGACTCAGAGTCCTGGTCTTTAAGTAAGGTTCCTTTACGTACCTGCCTTGAGGAACTGGGATCTCTAGAGCCCACGTAAGCAATTACTTTTAGTACTTAAAATTGTCTACAGTCATTATTAACTACTAGTAACTGCAACCGTTATTAATTATTTCTTAGAATTATAGTCTCATAACTCTAGATTCCAGTTACCATGGTGTTAATGGTATATTTTCTTTGGCACTAAAATATACAAGGGCATTAGTAATTTAGACAGACAAGTTAGTAAACTGATTTTAGTGTCTATTGGTAATATTTCCATTGATTCAGTAGCAGAAACATTACTGCTGAATTATAAAAGAAGGCAGTAGCATATACTTACTTAAGCTGTAAATTACTGACCATCTTGAAATACTTGTTCTGAAGCTAAGCCAAAAATCTTTTGTTTACCTCTTGTGTAAAGTCTGAGATGGTGGTGTATTTTCTGGTATAATACTGAATTCACATCTTAAGATTTGCATTTATTGTACTGCCATTTGAAGTCACAGAATAATTTAAGAATACCATTCAAACAAAGTTTCAGTTTATAATATGTAGCATTTATTTGGCTTTTGGCTGAAAAAGATGTTTTGCTTTAGACACATCAGTGTCTGCAGCGAGGCTATAATTTTATGGCAGAGGTTTAGAAAAATGCCTGCTCTTCAGTAAGGCATAATTAACTGCCACATTGGTGATTTGCATCCCTTCTGATTGGAAAGAGGTGACATCGCAAGAGTGTCTCTTCCTTATTATCCTTACACCTGCTACTTATAGCTGGAAAGTGGAATAGACTTCTAGGGATGACTTAGTGAATTAACTCCCTCTGTCCTTTTTGTCCCTTTTTGCTCTCTTTCAACTTACTTCTAGTTTTTATCAATTTGTTCATTTCAGCCAAGAAGATGTGTCCCATCCTCCATTGTCCTTGATTTTTTTCCATTAACTGTTCCTTCATTATCTTCTTGGTAACTCTTTCTGTAATGTCCTAATGAACAGTTTTAAACCTTGATTTGTGATTGTTTTTCAGAGAGATGATAGAACATATTCTTTTAAGCTATGGAAGGAAATACATGGATGATGGTAAGCTGGGGACAGCATGCGTATTTTAATTTTGCGTAAAGGAAATAGTTATTCGTGAGTAAATGCAGATTTTGTGGGGACAGCCCAAACGAATTTGCTACAACGCCAGTAAAAGGAGGGAGGGAGCAAACAGGGAGCTAAAAATTGTTAGAGAAAGTTTCATAGGATAAAGGACTGTTCAACTGTACAAGACACTAGGGAAAAAATGGGAACCATCAGAAGTACCTGAAGTGATTTATTGGGCATCTACAAGCCATAATTTTGTGCCTAAGGTCAGATCACTAGTAAAATTTAGATGGACTCTCTTTTTAGATACCCGAGGAGGTCTCAGGTATTTAAGCAATTATTGTGCTATTGTGAGTAGTCAGTAGCATGTAGATCACCGTGAATTCAGCTTTCCTGACGTAGATGTCTGCCTCTGGTCCCTTGAACTGCACCACAAGATCCATTGATTGTATTGATCAAATCTCCGTTGCCCATCTCGCATATGGACATGACATTTCAGTGCCTTACTCTCAATCTGAATTCTTCCCCACAGTTGCTTTCATCTCACCTTTGGCTGAAGCAGGAGTTGCACTCAACCCTAAAGTGCACAGGAAGGTAGTTGTAGTGACACAGAATGTTGTCTTAATGTATTTAGGCAGGTTGACAAGGAACAAGTTTGAATTGCAGGAAGTCCAGATGACTGGAAAAGTGGAAGGAAGTGTTTATGCCTGACGTTGTTCAGATAATTTTAGCCAAGTCATTGTGAAAGAAAATAGTTTCTCATTATTCCCTTCATCATCTCATATTATAAGGATGATTAAGGAAGTGAAAGTTTTGTTTGATTGTTCAACTGCAGACAGCAAACATGTTAATACAAGCCTTTCATTTCTGAAATAGGAATGAAAGATGTAGGAGAAACAGTGTTACTGTTAAAGGGGAAAAGCTGGGAGGCAAATACACTTAGTGGTATGAATGAATACTGTAGCTTGGACAGTGCTGCACACACACCTAATATTCTGCTTAATTTGTTCTTGAGAATGAGAAGATACCATCGTTTATCCAAAGTAATACCAAGTCAGGTTACTCCCTGAGGAAAAAAAAAACCCAAGATGCTTGGTTTGTAGAAGGCTGTAGAATGGCATGGAAATACTGTTCTCTGTTCTCTTATCAAAAAGCAAGACTCCAAGATAACCTGTTTTTTGTTTCTCAGCAGGGGAGGTTTACTTTGAAATGCATGAAGATAAAATATGCAGAGCTATAGCACAAATGCTTTTGCAAAATGCAGTTAAATTCAATCTGTCTGAGTTTCAAGAAGTCTGGCAACAAAGTGTCCCTGAAGGGATGACAACCAGGCTTGATCAGCTTAAGGTAAAAACATAACCTGTGGATTCTTTAGTGAGTAGGCTGCTAACTGACTTGTGTCGTACGTAGATTTTTAATGATTAAGGGGCATTGATTGTGCTGTTTCTGTTAGCTTTTGAGTTGAAGTACCTCTTACACATCTTCTATGAGCATCAGTAGTCTGGAATCATAACAATTCAGGTTTCTGCGAGTCTGGCATGTTTCACCGTTTGATGAAAAGTTGCAGCTGCACAGTTAATACTTGTAACTAGAACAGAAGCTGAAATTGTTGTGGAGCAGAGTGTAGTGACATCTAGTGGAGTAGCAAGCACTGTGGAAATAGTGTTTCCATTATTCCACCAGCAGAGAGATGCTGGAATGCAAAGGATTCCCTCTCCCTTCTTGTCATAAAGGAAATGATAAATATTGAGTGTAAAACAGCGCCTTTGTCAATTTGCCCCTAGTAGTGCAGTGTTGTGGTTTAAGTCCGGCTAGGAAAAT
>NW_010257077.1:9584-11886 GCF_000690775.1 Eurypyga helias | reverse complement strand
CATGACTGCCATGTCGTGCACCAAGCCTTGTACAGGTCCGTGTGAAGTTGGGTTGCTCTGGATTTCCTTGTGCAGTGCTGCTCTCCTGATCTCGGCTCCTTAGCTTGCCGGTTCTTTGATGTGCAGACTGCCTGTGTGGCTTGCACGGCACAGTCTACCCTGACGGTGTTTAGCAAAAGAAATTGGAGGAGGAGAGGGGCTGCAATTTGGGTAATATTTGCTTTCATATTACATGTTGTTATAATGCAGAACTGCCTTAAGCCAGTCACCATCTCCAAAGTGTAATTGGTCATGACAATTTTCTAGTGACCAGCTATTAGCAAGATGCTCAGAAAACTGGGATTTCCTAAATTTCAGTTCAGTGGCTTTAGAGATTAAACTTTTCCTGACTCTTGGGGAGATGCCCCGGTGATGTAAAAGGAATTTTTTTCAAAGAATTCGAGTCCTAGTACTCGGCTTATAACCTCTGCATTTCACCTTCTGCCTTGGTGGTCCAGCGGGGGTGGCCCCCACATTCAGAGTGCACTTTCATCTTCCTCATACTACGCTGCACAGTCCGGAAGGTATAAATTAGACATATTCAAGTATTCCACTAATATGCTTAGTCTATTTTAAGGAGAAAATCCACTCATTATATATTTTCTGTTAAGCAGAAGTAAGTCTGGCTATGCTTTTGTTTTTGTTTATTCTCAGAAGTATTTTTCATTTACAGTGTGAGCTTCTCCCCCTCAAATTCTTCTCCTGTTTTTCTTTACTGTATCCTGTTGTAATATTCCCTTTGGAAGGCCTTTTAGAGAGTATTTTTTTACGGATTCTAAAAACTTCCTTCCTGGCATTTGCATTCTCCCTTCAGATGTCAAAATCAAAGATAATGGTCCATTGCTGGTGTTTTGGGAAGGGAGGGGTAGGCAAGGGAGTTTGCAGTCTTCGCACACTCGGCACGTCAACGTACTTTACGTGCGGTGTGAGGGACTTAGTGTGTACCAACAGTGGTTCACTGTTAGCCAGTACAAGGAGGAGACATTGAAATTCAAAGCAAGCATTTTGAAAATTGTCAGTATTTTCTGATCCATTTCCCCACATAAAAAGCGAACAGATCTCCCAAGGAACTTTGTGAACATGGCGCAAATCTAAATGCGAATGGCAATTTTTGTCTGCGGGGCATGAATATAGGCTTGTTCTGTCAGCAGCAGGGATACGTGTCAGGGATGCTCTGAGCAACTGCTTCAGGCTGTAGCCCGTGACAGATAATAGCAGTCTCCTTCATCTAAGGATACCTCGGATAGTGTAAGCGCTCAGCACCAGTTCCCCAGCAAAGCAGGAAAAGGGAAGGTTGGTAGTGTGAGGCACGGGTACATCAACATTGAACCTGTACAGATTTGGGTTCAACTCCTGACATACCACATACAGAAATAGTTTGGTGGCTTTGCTGTCCCAGAGACAGAACTTTTCAGCATATGTGGTCTACAGAGGCCTAAATCTACAACAGCAAAATGTGCTTACGTCAATGTTGTCAAGTAGCAGCGCTGTGGTGCATTTTTGCAAAATCTTCTGCATCCTATGTCTGGGTCAGACCTTTGTTTTTTTTCCTTTTTAGCAGTTAAAGATGTTCAATACAGATTATCCAGGTATAATTATGTTAGAAAAAGCACACAAAATATTTGCTGAAGACATCACCAGGCACTGAAAGCTGAGTTGAAGGTTTTGCAATGTCAAATAAGACTTATCTTCTAGTTTATTGCAGAGCTTTTTGTGGTTTTGCTGCAGGCCATAATATGCTGAAAGGGGAAGTGCACCACGACACTGAACCAATAATACAAGACTTGTAAGTCGGCTAAATGGATATTCTTAACTTGTTTTAAACAGTTTTAATGGAGTTCACACTTCTAAGGTATTTCATGGTACAATGCATTAAAAATGTTTTCTCAAGGAGCTCTCAATTGAAATTATGCTTAAGCATTCACATTGTGGGCTGCAGACAAAGTAACATAATTAATTAGTTGATGAGATAATTATGCCATTATTATAGTGTTATTATAATTCTTTCCTTTAAAACTGTTCAAGATTCATTCAACTACTTCATACATACATATGTGTATATTATATATACAATATACTGTTACATATCCATTTATTACAATGTTTGAAAACACGTAAGAGATGAATTTTCCAGTGTGAAAAACAAGTATTATTGAAGAAACAGATTCCATGAGCACTGAAAGAATCTTGTTTTGCTGTAGATTCATGAGGGCTGTGAGCTCCAAGGGGGTATTTTCCTGCTCTTGGGACACTTAAGACTCTT
>NW_010257077.1:0-9550 GCF_000690775.1 Eurypyga helias | reverse complement strand
GCATTTTAGTAAAACATCCTCCGTGAGAGTTTTCTCCCAGTGAAAATGCTATCAGTCTTTCATCTCTACCTGCTTAGCTTTCACCAAACTTGCTTAATTGCTGTTGAAAGCCCTTCTCATCTGTTAGAAGTGCTTGAAATTGTTCTTTGAATCCAAAAGTGAGTGTGGGTTCTGGGAGACTGACAGGTACACAAGCACAGTCATATGAGCTACTGCAAACTGAAAATGTGTTTTCTGTGTGACAGGGTGAGGGCAGAAGCTCACAAAAGGCCGGGTTTGTGTTATGTGGGGAGGATCAGCAAACCAGCTGCTCTTCCACCCAGTGTTTCTAGGCTCTTGGGTTTGAAGTAGATCACTTAAGGATAATGTAGTACTTGCTCATTTGAGCTTTAATTTATGTCTCCGAGCTAAATGTCTTATCACCCTTCCCCAGTTTGCAATGGGCATTCTTAAGGAGGTTCTCTGTGTGTATGTGTAACACGTTATACACTTAATTTGTCCACGTGTAAATATGTTTGTGTGTCCTTACAACTTTTTATTCTGATGTAATCTTTACCCTATGCATTGCACTCTCCCTTGGATAAATGAATTGGAAATTTAAGCAATTGACGTGTAAAAGGAGCGGTGCTTAGACTGACCCTTAAACAATTTAATAAAACAAAGAGGTTACTTGCAAGATGTGTACTATCCTGTTTGCTGAACTTGCTGGGTCAGCAACACTCTGTGCCTCAATCTCCAAACAATAACATGTTCAGACTAGAGGTGCTGGGATGCTCAGCAACCTGTGCGTTAAAACATCTCAACTTCTTCAAAGTGAGCCCTTCCTGAGTGCTCTGTTCCCCCAGCTGATAACTTCTGTGGTTTTTTTTCTGTGGATATGCTAGAACTTATGGTGAATGTCAATACTCAATACATGAAAGCATGTCATTTTTCCGGTTGTAGCAAGTAATGGAATAAAAGATGCAACCTTTCTGCACAAGGAGAAGGTTCACAAGGAGATGTGATTATTTAAGTAGTGCTGCACATAGGGTATGCCAGCCAGCCTGTGTCAGCATCCCATGGGTCAGCACGAAATATTTCTGTTGGTTTTGGATTGACTACACACTATGGAGTGAAACTGTGTGCTGGCTTGTAATATATACAATACTAAATGATGGAGAGATTGAATAGGTGTGAAGTGGGACTAAAACCTTGACTACTAGGAACTGCCACCACTATTTAAAGTAACAACATGAAGAAGGGGGTTAAGAAAGTAAATGCAGTTTAAACTCACAATGTCAGGAACAAATTAAATCGGTGTGGTAAAGGGTCCAAAGAGAAATGCATTTGGAAATGCTTATATGCTGAAGCTGGGAGTCTGGGTAATAAGTCAGAAGGACTGAAATTTCTTAATAATCAAGATGAATTCAACTTAACTGTATCATCAGGTTTCAGTGCTAGAGGGACAATATGTCAGAATATTGTGTGAGCTGTTTAAGCAGGCTGAGGGAGATAAAAGAAATAGTGTGAGAGGAATGCCTTTGTGTATGACCCAGTGACTTATATCTGCATATCTCGGAACTGGCAAGTACAGGATCTTTAAATGTAGTGCAAAATGCTGATTATCAAAGCCCAGGAGCCAGCATGGTTGGGCAGAGGTGGTATTATCAATCACTGAACTGAATCTGAAGACAGAATGAGCTACTACTACATGTGGGAAGAAAACCCTGTCATTATGGGGAGCTTTATTTTGGAGACTTGCTGAAGATTTCATTTAGCTACCAGTGAAACATAACTTGATGTTAATATCGGTGTTAAATACTGGATGATGAAACAGTGTCAAACCTAGTGTGGAAGAATTCTGCTTTTGGAAAGCCTGGTAATAGACAAAAATGAATTTATTCACTGGATAGTCAGGGGTTGTCTCAGGAAGAAGTGATCATGACCTGGTTACATTCAGTAGCTGAAGGGAAAACAGTCCCGAACAATATTTACACATACTGGTTTGAAAAGGCCACTTTCCCAAAACCAAGGACTGCCCTTAATAAGTGACAGAATGGTAGGAATGATAACTGAAAGTTTTTCAGGAGTTTGCTAAGTGGGCAAGAAGTTGTTAAGAGAACATACGTGGCAAAAGAAGACAGAAAGTAGAAATGTGTTTAGGTATATATTTGTCTACCCATATTTGTGTAGACAAATATACTTAAACATATTTTATATAAATATATTTATCAACCAGACCCATGCATATGTACACATACATAGGCTCATATCTATAGACATGTGGGCATGAGTATACACAGTACTTACATACATAAATAAACTGTGTGGCTGTATATTGAAAAACAGGTAAGAAAAGGGTAGCTAGACATACACTGATACATATGTTATGAGGTGTGGAAATTACTAGCAAAGGCTAAAACAAAATCTACTCTTGACAGGCAAATAGTGTTCCGAAGGAGCTTTTAATCTGCATGAGGGAAAAAAATGTAGCAATGGGTTAGGCTGAGCAAGGGTTAAAGGTACTAAAGCTGTTAATAAGAAATGTGTAGATGGCTGAAATGTTCAGTGAATATTTCTGGTTTAGGTTTGGAAGGAATCAACATGACATACATGTATCCTGTGATGGTGATGAATTCTGTTCCTGCCCATCTGTAATTAAGAGAATGTTAGAAAACATCTACTTTAGGAAAACAGCTTCAGACCTTGTGTAACCTGCAGCTATGCATCCTTATTAAAAAAAAAAAAGCTGAGAAATTGTTTGGCCCACTGTTGTTAATTTTTAATAAATTTGGGGATATTGGAGAAATTTGCCAAGGCTGAAAGCATGTTCTTTTTTTTCTGCTAATGTCCTAACAGCACAAACAGGATAATTCTGATAACGGCAGGGCAGCTGGCCTGACCTCACTTCCAGTAAAATAATAGAGAAGCTGCTATGGGAATTCAAGTAATAAAGAACAGGAATATTATTAGTGGCTGCCACTGATGTTTTTATTGAATACGGGTCTTGTCAGGTAAGCTTGGCTTGTGGTTTTTTTTACAGAATCATAGAATTGTTTGGGTTGGAAGGGACCCTAAAGATCATTTAGTTCCACCCTCAAGTTCAGTTAATAAAATACCTATATAGACATAATAGAATCTGGTAGGTGTTCAGCTTGATATCCTAACATATTTTGATCAAAAATTAAGCATTTTACATGTAAAATGTAAATGTAAAATTCTTGTGTAAGCACATGTCAAGTGACTAAGAACTTGTGTATCAAAAGCTGTTTATGTAGAATCAAAGGATACATCTAGTGAGATTCCAGTGCCGGATCAGGATTTGGCCCACTTCTGCTAATGTTCACTTCTTGATCTTGCAGGAAAAAATATTGGATCACTCACTGATCATGCATAGTGCTACAGAAAAAGGAATCTGAATTGCTCAAAAAGTGGAGTTCAGACCAAACAAAGAATGCTTTAATACAGCCAAATGCAAAATTACAAACCTGGAAACAGAGAGCATGTACCATACCTACAGAAACAGAAGACAGCTTAGGGAAAAATAGACTCCAGGAAGATTTTTGAGATCTTAATGGACAACCTCAGAATGTAGCCCTTGTCCAAGAGCAGGACAAAATGTCTAGTGCGATCCTTGAGTACACACGCAGAAGGGAGTCAAGGCGGATGAAAGGTCTGATTTTTGTCTGTGTTTGTAGTACGTATGCATATTGGGACACTCATATGGAGTAACACTGATCACATCACAGCCAGCACTTCAAAAGATGGTTTAAAATTTGGAGGAGGATACAGGGAACAGCAAAAATCTTACCGAAGGGCTAGGTCATATACCTGCTAGTGAGATCACAATCTTTTCAGTCCATGTGAAAAATATGTTGGGATGTTACCACAAGTGTAACATGGGGGTGGTATAAGATGCAGTTGCCAGCTTGGGTAGGGCTCTTTCAGCCAGCCCAGAAGTGTGTAACAGACTGATGACCTGAAGCAGTGTCATTAAATTAACAATATATTATCCATGTGTTTTTACAAGTCAGAATGATTAGTTCCCAGAACAGACTACCAAAGAGACCAGTGGGCTCCCCACCTCATGCTTCCTCAAACCAGGATGGGATGCTTTCCTAGAAAGATTCCCGATGTGGCTAAACCCAAGGCAGCAGTCCATACAGGGTCCAGATGGGGGTTGTGGCAGTCTGTGTCATGGAAGAGCTTGGGTTAGATGACCTCCTTCTCTTTTCTAATCTCGAACTCTCTGAACTGCTCCCAGGAGATAAACCTGGCTGTGAAAGTTAATTCAAGGATAGTCTGCACATGCTCTGTACTTGTACATGTTTTTAGCATAGACACTTCATCCTAAGAAACCATTCTATGGAATTGTATGAGTCTTTCCCTTCACTGTGGGTAACACAGTATGGGACAACTAGTGAGATGGTTTTTAAGCCAGAAATGACTTTGCTCCTAATTACAAAGTCACTTAATTTCTGTGCCTCGGTTTGCCTACCTGTAGAGAGTGAACCCAGTTTTCCTCAGTCCCTCTCTCCATTCTGGAGAGACCTCTGGGAAGTAACATGCAAATAAATTCTTCCAAAAAGGCACAGATAATCTAAAAACCAGGATAGGGCACAGGATTGAAGTTTCTAACAGATGAGAGAGCTTCTATCTTGCAGAAGGTATTGGCGTTACCTTGGTCAGCAAGCCAACCGTACTGTGAACCTTGATGAGACAAATATAATTGTCCTGGGATCGGTTATGTAATGAGCTTGCTTTGCAATTTAACTGATAAATGTACTGAGAGCCCAGATTAATCTTTTAACTTCAACAATTTCTCCCAAGGGAAAACATACAGAGCTTGCCTATCTGTAATATTATCCTTTCCCAACGGCCAGAGAGATTTGGCCACTTGAATGTTTGTTTTGCTTCTGTATGTAAAGCTCTTATTTGCAGATTTTTTTTGAAGGAGGAGGTGGAAAGAGCCTGAGTTTCTCTTGAGGTTGTACAGCTGGGTCTGCAGGCTTTCCCAGTCAAAGACGCTCCTGATGGATGCCATGAGAGCTATTTGCTGTGATGATTTTAGTTGCTGGTATGGCACAAGTTATGTTTTGGGGGTTATATTGTTCCCTGTAGGGCTGTATTTAATTCTGTGCTCACTCAGCTTATGAAAGCTGTCCATATCAGAAAATAGTAGTTTAAAGTCTGGTACTATTATTGGTTTATTAATTGAGAACAAGAGATTATTTTAATCCTGTGTTTTTAGTTTCTTCATTATACTCCTTCTCAGGAGTCTCCTAGAAAATTTAAAGCTACAGGACACAGAAGACAGTAAGTTTTTATGTCAAAATAAATATGACTTCGCAGAGTAACATACACTGTAAGATTCTTGCGATCTGTAGATGCACCAAGTAGGTCAATTTTGGAAGTCAACATCCTATTTAAACTGTCACGCTGTAGAGAACTGCTAGTTTAACATCAGTGATTAATGACTGCAGGGTCCATAGTCTCATTTCCAAGCACACTGTCAATGGCACTCACTAGTCTCCAGAGAGTCCATAGTACAAGTACTTGGCAATCTTTCCTTTCATGTTTTGTGATCCAGTTCAGATTGTTGATCTTTCCACAAAGAGGAAACAAGGAGAGGGAGTTGACATGAAAACTTTGGCCTTCATTCTGGAGTCGTTTCTAAACCTGATTTTTCCCTCTGTAGAGTCTGTTCCTATTCTCCAATATGCCTCTACAAGCCAAGGTGTGTATTTGGCACAGCCCAACATGAGAACATTGAATCATATGCCCATGACAGATGTGGATTTGGCTTGCTATCACTGGGGAGGGGTGGGAGGGTGGCAGTTTCATCCCAGAGGACCCCATCTCCACCTGGATGGTCTGTCCTCACCGCCCTAAGCTGTGACTGACAGTGCTTGATGCTCCTTCCCTGTCTCTCCCTTCTCACTGTTCCTCCAGCGAGGCAGACTGCCAGCCAGGGCCAGCTTCCACCTTCTGGTCCCCATCCTGCTGTCCGTCCATGGGGACCAGGGACAAGGGTATATTTTGCCATGGTGGGGCCATTTGGGTGTCTTCAAGATGAGGCTGGATGAGGCTTTGAGCTCTTTGAGGTCAGTCTGCTGACTGGCCTGGAGTGGGGGCTGGAAGAGGGACAGAGTTGACCTGCCCTCTGCCCTTTCTGCTCTGGCTCCATGGGGCTTCAGAGGAGGTCGTACAGGCAGTATGTTTGCAGGACATGGTCTTTTCAACCCAACACAGATGACATCCATTGCAATATTGTCACCTAACACTTGATTATTACAGTTTTCCATAATTGGAGTTGTCTTCTAATTTATCTTGCACAGCGTCTGCAGCCAATGGTTGCAGTATATGCTAAAATCACTTTGTTGATGTAAATGAGTGAGTAAGTCTAATACAGTAGAGTTTATGGCATGTTGTCCTCCTGGAAATAATTTCAGCAGTAGTGAAATATATCTAAACTGGAAAGGCCTGTCCTTTTACCCGACTTGCATAGGCTGAGACAAACTATACAAACTTGTTTTAAAATTAAACAGAGCTAAATGTATAATTTTTTGCCTCCAATGTATGAAGCTATACCAAGGTATTAGAAATTTTCCAAGCAGGTATCATTGCACCGGTCAGACCTATGAGATGCTGCTGTCATTTTGATGCAAATGAATGAATTGTAGTGGGAAAATACTCTCGCTTTTTTTTTGGTGCTGTTGATGAAGAAAATCTGCCAGAACTTTAAGTCGGCTGCAGGCAAAGGAGGGAACATGTAGATAATGCAGTACACAGGCTGTGGGTCAGAGGAGATCCTTGTCTTTCATCCACTGGGGAGTTCAGCATAAGATTTTCTATCAACAGGTACAGCTCACCAGCACCTTGGTTCAGAGCCAATAACTAAATCACCTTCTGGGGAGATAATTTGCCTGGTATGTGTAAGGAAGTATTAATGCCCTATTTTAGAGTGAAGAATTTGGACAGGAATGGGTGCCCAGGAGGGCTGTTTGGGTGAGCAGGAGTGTGGAGTGTCTTTTGAACAGAAACATAGAGAGTTTGAGTGGGAAGGAAAATAAGAAAACATGTCATGAGATGGGAAAAGGCTATTTAAGCAATCCAGCAATGCTGGCACGAGAACAAATGAGTTTGAACTAGCCCTTAGTCTGGAAACTTAGAAAAGCCTCCTGGCAGTGGGAGGGGGTGAAAACTTGGCTAGTTCCTAAACTGGGAATTAAGTGTGTGATGTGGTCACCTGTGACAGCAGGGCTCTGGGCTTTCTGATGTAGGGCGATCAGCCTTGGGGAGACCTCCCACGTGAGGAAGGATTTAAATGCATGCTTTGCTCTGTGGGGATGTATTTGCTAATATTTAAGCTTCTGTAGCTTAAGCATGTTTTTTAAAAGTACATTGCATATGCATAGCTCAATTTTGCAGCCGGCTGACGCATGAGGCTTGCATATCTGGCCTTGTGACTGCCATGGACATCTGGTCCCGTGCAGACCGTGTGTGCCCTCATTGTACCCATCAGAGGGGAGGAGCGGCAGTAAGCACTTCAGCGCTGCACGGTGCCACAGCACCAGCACCGCACTGCCAGCACACACCTGGGTTTTGGGCAACCGTGTGCCCAGTGCCGGCGGGCTGGGTCAGCAGGGACCCATCCCAGGTTTGCTTGAGCAACTCGGAGCAGAGGTGCAATGCTGTCAGAGCAGGAAAGGCAAATGCTACTGCAAACAAGCGTCCATCGGGCTAAGACCATGACTGTCACGATTGCTGGTAGGACTTGACAGGTCCTTTGATTTCTTTAAAATAAATATTTAACAAGGGATTTTATAATCACAAGTAGCAAGTTTGCTTTTAAAATGGTCAAGGGGTAACAAACTTGCATAAGAATGAATTGGAAGCCAAGACCTGGTAGCCATAGATGTTTATATAGGAGGCTGGGGGTTTCCTTCCGCCTGTTCTCAGCATATGCTGCAATTTTTTGCTTCAAGTCCATCTCCAAAGCTGCCTTGCTTCCTGAATAACGCTTCCTTCCTTAGGAGCAAATACTTATGATGGCTGAAGTCATTACATTTGTTAGTGATTCATGTAGTTGGAAGATCAGGATTTCTTTTCATCTGTTGAAAATACTTTGGGAGAAAAAAAAGCTTTTTCTGCTACTGCCTTCGTAATTAACATCCAAGCAACATCTTATCTGCAGTACAACATCTTACACCTTTCCTACATATGTTTTCCTTGAAAATTGCTGGATAAGAGGGTTTAAAGTAGTCTGTATTTTGCAATGTTCAGAAAATTAGCGGAGCTTGCATTTGCAGCAGCTGATTCCTGAGTTTACAAGTTGCTGTTATATGGTTCTTCACTGCCAACTTCAGGTGTGCAGGAACAAGGTGAAGATCCAGCTTCCAAAGCATGGACTCAGGGTTAGTGCTCGTGGGCTTCATCTTCCTTTTCTGAAGGGAAAGCCAATATGCATTGTTTATCTTGAAGAAATTTTCAAGATGGCCCAATGGACTTTGAACCATGTTGATTGTAAGGCTGAAAGGAGCAACAAAATGCAAGGAAAAGTCAGACTGAAAATGGACTTTGGTACATGCCGGAAAGAAAAGTAAAAGCTTCAAATTACCTTGTTGTCTGAGCAGCCTGCACAGGCTTATCTGCCTGCAGGAGAAATGACTGGAAGGGTGTGGTTTTCTGAACCCTAGATTGCTCAGGTTTATGCAATTCAGCTTTTCTTTGTAACTTTTGTCACGCTATAGGCTTCCCTGTGTGACAGGACCGGGTTGTGTGGGGTGTCCCTGCCCGGCATCGCCTGCCCAAGCCCAGCGATTGCACACCTGCAGAACTCCTCTAGCAACGGGCAAGAGTCACAGGAAAGCCAGACGCGTGAGTTTAAGGACTTGTTTTGGGTTTTGTGCTGTTCTCGCGTTTACCCATCAGTTGGGCATGAGTCGTGGTGGAGCAAAGGTGGAAGGTGAGCAAACCAGCCCCGGTTGGCAGCGGGGGCAGTGTGTCCGAACCTCAGCCTGCGCGCTCGGGAGTGCCGCGCAGCACGGCAGAGGTAAACGTTTTCTGTCTGTCATTAGTGATCCAGTCTCCCCATAATCTAATGCAGGGATTATTTTCATAATCTCGCATAGAAAGCCAGAATACTTACCTGCACGTGATGCATTTCTTGGTACCCGGTGTTAAGATACTACTCACATACATACTACATGCTAGTGTGCAAAAGTGCCAGGTTTAGTTCATTACCTTTCTGTTAGCTAGATATTTTGTTTTCTGTCTTTCTTTTTCTAAGAAGTTCTCTTTATTTAGTGGTTTGCTAAAATCCAACTGATTTTCTCTGGAGAGGTGCCATTTGTACTGTAGCTGCTTTCACCCATCATTTTATTAATCCTCTGGAAACCCCTTTTTTCTCCTCCCCCAAGTTAAAGCCCATAAAGTCTCGCTGCAGCCATAGGAGGTAAATCAAGGCTACATTTGCCCCTGCTGTATCATGCAGTTTGATTTTTAAGCATATTACTGCAGCTGAGGCAAGGAGAGAAAGAGAATTCAGTTGTGCTGGATTCAGCCAGGA
>NW_010257076.1:0-11384 GCF_000690775.1 Eurypyga helias | reverse complement strand
CCCCACCCCACCCCCCGCCATCTGAAGAGGATTTATTTGGAAAAGCGAAGTTAAAATCAGTGTCTGCATTTTCTCGGAACTATTTGTGCAGTGTATTTTTAAGATATGCTTATTTCTAAATGAATGGATTTTAAACTATCATGGAATTCAAAAGTAAATCATGATATAATTATAATTTGAATGCTGAGTTCAGTCTGCCTTCTTTTTTTACTGGCATTACTTTAAACTACTGCTACAGTCTTTCTTACTTTTTCTCCCCCAGAAGCAGTAAACAGCTTTTCCCACAGATGGGGATCAGCTTGGCATTTAATAGTCCCAGATGCCAAACTCTGGAATATTTTTTTTTGCAAGCAGCATCTGCCTTCTTATTTGGCATTTCTTCAGGGTTCTTTGGCCAGCTCTTCCTCTCTTGCTGCAGACGTTTCCCAAAACATTTGACTGTTGAACTTCTGACTTATCCTTAGCTCTGGCTTGTAATTTTTTTTTTTTTTAATCTTAGTACCAAGTTATGTATGTGTCTTATACTCAAAACTATCTACAAAAGATTTACATGGACAGTCAGAAGAAATTTAATGAATTAGCTAAAGAAATTTGTGAAAGCACAAACAAGTGTTTCCTTCAAAGATAGTAAGTGTTTTATAGTTTCATCTCTGGTAATACTGCTAACACCTGGAATTGTTCAGTGTGCTGCTTGTTATACTGCAGTGTGTGAAATTAGCTTTAGGGTTTTCGTTGCCATAGGCAAACAACAAAATATTGCTGTGCCATCTCAGCAGTGTCTACTAAAACCTCACTGACACTATGCACCCCTTAGGGCATATTTGGGCCATTACTCAACAATTTTCTGAAAGGACAGTGGCAGTTTTATCCAAAATCCCAATGAAACATGAAATTTAAAACAATACAGTAAGTATCTAGAAAATACCTCCATACCCCCCAAAACAGCAAATTGGTTTTTCCTTCCTGAAAAGTAGAATTACTCCTCCTGGTATATTAAGTGATCATTAAGTGAAGTATTTTTCATAAATATTTTATAGTATCTTTCAGTTACAGATACCCAAAGAGACCTGAAATGATCATGTGATGAACTCACAGGCTAAATGGAAGGAGTATAAAACAGTTTATACAAAATGAGGTACCTTAGGCATAGCTTTGAGAGAGCGTGAAATGTGATATAAAAGTTATCCAAATCCATCATAGCTGTAGGGCAGTTAAACATTTTCAGTGTAAATAATGAACAAATACAGGAGCACAGCTAAGAGAGACAGCTAACAGATGAAGCAGCTTGTACAATAGTTTCTGGGCTCTGGCTTGAGATTTGCTAGATGTTTTGGGAACTACTTCTGAGGTCATCAGAGGACTTCTATGAACTCTGAAGAGCTTCAGGGTGCCTGCTGCTCCTGGGAAGGGAAAGCTACAGGAGGCTGTGACTGCTAGCAAGTTGTAGCAGTTTCCCAGAGCTTTGTTCTCAACTTTGCTTGCTCAATGGGGACTTTGAGCTTTTAGTTTCCAGCTGACTCCTCATTAGGGACAGTCAAGCATGTGCATACGACTATCAAGCCTAGAGCACAGCCAACAGAGGCAGCAGTGTAGAAGTGGGGCAGAAACTCTTTGAGGACACTGAGTACTTAGGTAGTGAGGTGCTACAGGGCACTATCCCTGACCATCCACAGAAGCAACTACCTCAGCACATTAAAGACTTCAGACCAGACAGCTCCTCAGGAGGGATGTAGTTCTGCAGATCTGGGGCTGCAGAGATGTCTGGGGTCTCTTGCTGAGTCTGGGACCAGAGGACACAGAATCTTTGCCTGCAGGAGGTATCTGTGCACTGGAGGGGGGATCTGTGCTGCCAAGTAAATGAGCTGCAGGAGGCAGTCAGCAGACTGCGCAGCTTCAGAGATGATGAGAACAGGAGGCTTGGAAATGGAGACTCCAGTGATGATTAAGGCTGGAAGCCTGTGTCGTTGACAACAGGATGAAGGCTCCTGTCCTATCTGCAGCTCTGTAACTACAGACTAGGTTCAGTGACCTGGTAGTGGAGGAGGGACCGGAAGCTCTGTCCAGCCAAGGAACCAAATGACCTAAACCTGAGACATGAGACAGCACCAGGAGGAAAGGGTGAATGCTTATACTGGGAGACACCCTGTTTCAGGATGCTGGTAGGTTTTGTAATGAGTACTGAGGGAGATGGTTGATGTCATTGTGAAACCACTCCTGATTATCTTTAAAAGGTCTTGGTGGCTGGGAGAAGTTTCTGAGGATTGGAAGAAAGACAGAAAATGGAAATATGCCAGAGAGTGGAAGGGAAAAAGGCAGAAAGAAGAAGTCCAGAAATGGAAAATGTCACTGCTAACTTCAAAAAAGGCAAGAAGAAAGATCTGGGGAACTGTGGATTAGCCAACCTCACCCCAATCTGTGGGAAGGTGATGGGCCAAATAATCCTTGAAACTATTTCCACACACATGACGGAAAGGAAGGTGATTGGGAGCATGGATTTACAAAGGAGAAAACATTCCTGACAATAGCATTCAGTGAGATGACTTGCTTGACATATAATGGGAGGGATGTGGATGTTGTTTTTCTTGACTTTAGCAAGACTTCAGACACTACCTTCCATAACATCCTCAAAGACAAAACTGACTGAACTGCCAGACACAGAGACCAGCTGGTGGTTGGTCAATGGTGGTGTACCCATGATGTCAGTAAGGAAGGCCAACAGCATCTGGGGCTGCATTAGGAAAAACATCAACAGCAGGTTGAAGGAGGTGATCCTTCTCCTCTACTCAGCACATCTAAGATACATCTGGAGTGCTGTGTCCTCTCCTGGGCTGCCCAGTGAGACATGGATAAAATGTCTCACTGGGCTGCCTAGTGAGACCCTGCCCAGAGAGACATGGATAAAATATAGAGTCCAGGAAATGCCACGAAGTTGATCCAGGGGCTGGAAACCCTCCACATGAAGAAACGCAGGAAAAGCTCAGCTGTTCAGCTTGGAGAAGGCTTAGCAGGATCAATGTGTGTAATACTGGGCAGGAGGAGATCAGGGAAGGGGCACAGGTAAAGAAGACAGAGCCAGACTCTACTGAGTCATGCCCAGTCAAAGGACAAGAGGCAAAAAACACAAACTGAAATACAGGAAAGTCCATTTAAATATAAGAAAAATCTTTTTTTTTCAGTGTTGGGGTGATTGAACGCTGGAAGGGGTTGCCCAATGTCATGGTTTAATCCCAGCCATCAGCTAAGTGCTACCAATATCAATAATACTAACAATACCAATACTACTAACTATACTAATAATATGTAATGAAAAGAATGCTACCACTACTACTAATAATGTGCAATGAAACTAATGGAAAATAAAACAAATTACAAAATTGCTCACTACCTGCCAACCAATTCCCAGATAGATCCTGACTAGTCAGAGCTGCAGAGCCCAAGCTCGAGAGTTCAGGAGCCAGGCCAAACCTGAGAAAGATCACACCAGAAAGAGATCACACCAGAAAGAGCAAGAGCGAACAAGAAAGCTCACCAAAATGGCCCTCAGGCCACTCCCACTCCCAGCTTACATACTGAGCATGATGTTCTATGGAATGAAATACCCCTTTGGTCAGTTTGGGTCAGCTGTCCTGGCTGTGTCTCCTCCCAGCTTCCTGTAAAGAAGACGCTGGGAACACAGGTGCAGCACCAGAAACTGAAAAAGTTCTTGACTTGGTACAAACACTTTTTTAGCAACAAACAAAACCTCCAGCATTATCAATACTCAGCGCAAATCCAAAATCATAGCCTCATACTAGCTACTGTTAAGAAAATTAACTCTGTCCCATCTAAAACTAGCATACCCGAACAAGTTGTGGTGTGATCATCCTTGGAGACAGCCAAACCGCAACTGCACAAGGTCCTGAGCAGCCTACTGCAGTTTACGCTGTTGTGATCAGCGCATTGAAATAGATGATCTCCATATCTCTTCCAACCTCAAAGATTTTGTACATTTCTGTTTCTGTAATCATCCAGGTTTTTCTTCTCTTTATATGCAGAGGTCCCTCAAAGTCTAGGCTACTACAAAATCATTACTACTTGATTTTGATAGTAAATTTGGGCAAAAGCATATGTAAACATATACACCAGTTACTTTACATTTCAAATCTCTTTAAATTTGGTCTACTTCTATGATTAATGTATGTGAAATACATGCAATTTTATATTTTCAATTCTTCAGTACTGGTGGTATATATTTAGGGATTTTGACATTTTAAAATAGCAAGTTTCATTTATGCCCATAAACGAAGATATTCATCATGCAAGTACATAGTGGACTACACACATAAAAAATTGTATACATTAAAAAATTTCTGGTCATAACGTTTGTATGGAACAGACAACAGAAAAGACAGACATGAAGGAAAGCGCTAACAAAGGAAGAAACATTGAACTGTGCTTCTGTTGTTTCATTTTTCTCGTAGCTGAAGTGAGAACACAGAAAAAGCCATGGAGGTAAAATTGCCTTTCATTTTTTTCTCCTGCAGATGTTGAGATGGGGTGGGATAGAGGTGCCAGTTTCTGTAAACATAGGTAGGCATAATTTGTGACAGATTAAGGAGAAGAAATACTGAGTCATATTGATTCTTACCCCTACATTTACACAGTGTGGAGAAAGGGCAGGCTGACTATTCTTTCCCTTTTGAAGAAAAGCCTTTGGGTAAATTGTTAGACAACACTGAAGTGCCACTTGTCTTTCCTCAAACCTAAGCTCCTTGACTTCAAGGTCACTGCCAAAGATAAAATATACAGAAAAGTGGATTGCAATTGTGTCCAATCGTGTCCAGCTGGAGCTCCTTGGAAGAGTATCATGGGATGAAGACCTTCAGGGAAGAGGGGACCAAGCTGGTTAATATTCAAGGATCACCTCCTCCGAACTCAGGAGCAATGTGTCCCAACAAAGTCAGGCAAAACCACCAGGAGTCCTGCATAGATGAAAAAGGAGTGCCTAGAAAACTCAGAGACAAAAAGGAAGCCTATGGACAGTAGAAGCAGGACAGGTAGGCTGGGAGGAAATACAGAGAAATTGTCTGGGCAGCCAGGGATCAGGTTAGGAAAGCTAAAGCCCTGATATATGATTAAATATGGCTGGGGATGTCAAGGACAACAAGAAAATCTTCTATGAGTACTTCAGTGACAAAAGTAGGACTAGGTAAAATGTGGGCCCTCTTCTGAAGGAAACAGGATGCCTGGTCGTCTGGGATGTGGAGAAGGCTGAGGTACTCAACATGAGCTGATAGTGTGCGCTTGCAGTCCAGAAAGCCAACCATATCCTGGGCTGCATCAAAAAAACCCATGAGCAACAGTTCGAGACGTTATCTCCCCCTCCACTCCACTCTTGTGAGACTCCACCTGGACTACCGTGTCCAGCTCTGGGGTCCCCAGCATAAGAAGGACATGGACTTGTTGGATCCAGTCCAGAGAAGACCACGAAGATGCTCAGAGGGCTGGGGCACCTCTGCTTGATGAAAGGCTGAGATAATTGGGCTTATTCAGCCTGGAGAACAGCTCTGGGGAGACCTTATTGCAGCCTTCCAGTACCTGAAGGGGCTATAAGAAAGCTGGGGGGGACTTTTTACAAGGGCCTGTAGTGACAGGACAAGGGGTAATGGGTTTAAATTGAAAGTGGGGAGGTTTATATTAGATATCAGGAAGAAGTTCTTCACGGAGAGGGTGAGAAGCACTGGAACAGGTTGCCCAGAGAAGCTGTAGATGCCCCATCCCTGGCTGTCTTCAAGGCCAGGCTGGATGAGGCTTTGAGCAACCTGGTCTAGTGCAAGGTGTCCCTGCCTGTGGCAGATGAACTTTAAGGTCCCTTCCAACCCAAACCAGTCTATTATTCTGTGATTCTAATTGGAATGACACTAAGAATGACAGCCAAAGAAAAAATCTCAGCCATCTTCAAGAACAGTTTTAAAATTGTAGAAGCACACACCAAGCAGCCTTAAGTGTGTACAAGCATGTGAATTCAGTACTCTGGTGCATGTAAAGGACATAGAAGTGATTTGCATTTAAGGATGAAGAAAAGATTAAAATAGTAGTAGTCACATAGTTTTGCAGAGTTTGAAGAATTACCTCTGCAGGATTTTAGCAAAACTGGGTTAGAAAACCTCATGGAGTTCCCTTTTAAAAAAGGAACTGTTCAACAAATTGATCGAGAATCTTCTCAAAGGAATTGAGGTGAAGGGAGCAGAGGTTTGGAGAAACAGTTTGGACAATCTCAGAATATTCCTGTTGTTCAGGTTTGAAGATAAGATGGTGGTGCATTAGAAGGTAGGTATAGATTGGATATAGCTTAAGAAGAAGGGTAAGAGATATAGAAAGCTGGGTGCTCATAATGACATTTGGTGTAATAAATAAAAATAAGAGAAAAACGAAAAAGCCATATTGTCTTCACTGTCAATAGCGACAGGTAGCACTGTTACTTGGGTTATTTTTTTAATAAATTTATTTTACCATAACCTATTCATGGTTACCTCAAAGTGAGTATGTAATTTTTTGGTATTTTTCTGCCTGATAGATCTTTAATGGAATTCATCCCCCCAAAATAATATGTAGTAGGATATTTAAATTGAAATTCCATTACTTGTCTTCTGTAAGCACAGTTCCGGGCAATAACAAAAATGCTGCCACCACTAAATATTCTCGGGGGCAGGCGGGAGGGGCGAGGGTTGCGAGGGAGTAGGGGGGTGTGGGGAAGCAGAAGGAGAATTAAAACTAGAATGGATAGAAATAAGATAGGCAATGAACAGAAGAATGGCTGAAAAGGTTTTCAGGACAGACTTCACTACCTCATTATTTCTAATCCAAATTTGTTGTAATGCTTCTGTTGCATATGATTCATAATAGACTCAATTTTACTTGTTCTTTTGCCCTTCATTTAACAGTTCCCTAAAAGCACATTCACTTTTTCAATTCAGGAAGCCTTAGTAAAACAGGAATTTTAAACAAACAAACAAACAAAAAATAGTGCTGACACTTTAAAAATAGCTCATTAGAAATGAATGGGAAAACCATCTGTCATTGTTAGCTACAGATTAGATGTTTCATGCATCAGCAGTGTCTAATACATGGACAAAGGAACAAAATTTAGAAAGGATTATGGGCATTGCTGCTGACATTATATCCTTTTGAACCGTGGAGAATGGCTAATAAACAGTTCCACATAAAAGGACAGGATGTAGATCCCCATTCTCTCTACTACAAAATCTGTATTTTTTTCCTTTGATTTGAAAGGTAATTAGTAAGACCTACAGTTGCACATGTTAGAACAGATTTCATCAGTTTCATAGGTATTATTCCTTTTACCTACCTTCTTAAAACAATTCTAAAGTGGTTAAGACTCAATTTTTTTGTAAATTAATTGTGTCAGTTTTAACACCAAGGTGCTAACTGTATTTATGTTGTACTGAAATAACTTTCCAGCCAAAACAAAAGCAAGGTTTCATCTTCAATTATGAAGCATTTTCTTTTGCAGTAGAGAAAGGCTTTTAGAGAATAGCAGTCACAATTTCCTTATTACTAACAATATTCAAGACTGTTGCAGACAGCATTTGCTCTGTTTTGGGAGATAAGAAGGAGAAAATGAAGCCTGACTATATATTTAGTTGTAGTGTAGGTGAATACATTTTAGTTATGTCAAGCAGTTCAGTAGTGAAATACTACCTAACCTAAACAGCATTGATTTTCATCAGTGGTGCTCAGATACCTTAGATGAGTAGATTATATCACTGTTGTTAGGTCACTGGGGTGATGAAGATAACATAGATGACAAAGCATTCTGCAGGACTATTAACAATCGAATAAAATGTAGCATATGTGAAACTGGCAGCATATGCCTGTAGCTAATGCAATTTAAAAGAGGGTTCTGTTCTGTTTTTTCATTTTAAGATGTGATTTAAAAAAAAAAAATAATAGAAGACTTCTCTTTTAAAAATACTTTTTTAAAAGAATAATTGTGCTAGCAACCACAAATTTGGGTTTGGGGAAGAGTATAATTGTATGTTTAGAAAATATATGTTTATAAAGGTAGGAAATATTCAGCTAAAGCAGTTGCATCTTTGAAATGATTGCTTATATGATAGTACAGTATGAAATATATGTACACATATACTAATTATTTGAAATGGTTCTACTATCAGTAAACCGTACAGAATACATAATTAGAAAATCAACATTGTCTTCCCCACCACTAGTTTCTATGGGTAATCGAATTTTAGTTAATAATCTTTTTGGCTTTGTCTGGGATTTAAAATGTTATGTTCTGTTAGATCAATAGAAGTATTATAGGAAAGTTTATTCAGACTGCAATTACAGATAGTACACTATTAGAGGTCCTCTATAAAGCAGTGCTCGCTCTTCGGCAATAGCAAGCAGATTAATGCAGGATCTGTAATTATCATATTTGCTTCCACCAAATGCCAGTCTGGACGTGTGAAAAAAAAAATCTATCATAGTTATAATAGGAAGCCTTTATCTTTGAAGGTCACAAGTAGAGAAAAGGGAGCAGAAATATAAAAGTCACACCTCTCTATGAGCTTCTATAAGTATTGTTATGTATATCTCTTAGGCTTGTTCATTCCCTGTCTGGAAGGGGCACTCATAAAATTTTCATAGGTTTTCTCTATTGAAATAACTCAGTGAGACAGCCATAAGAGAAAGTTGGATTGTATATATTACAGTAGATATCTAAGGTAGATAAAGGCATAACTGACTCTTGGAGACCAATTGAAAATAATTTTTCTTGTTTGCTTTTACAGCTTCATATCAGAACAATAATCTTTTTAAGGACAAAGCTATTTTTGAAATACTGGTTGCCATGACATGACAAGTCAAATTTTGTATAGAATCTGTAGTAAGGAAATACCTACCTTGTGTCTGCAGTATTTGAGCATATATAGATATAATTTTAACATTGAGAAATACTGAGTTGAACTTAAAAATGCTTAATTTTGCTCTTTTCCTAATGTTTATATGCTTCAAAATTCTGGCAGTCCTTTATAAAAGGATATTTCATGCATTTACTTAAATAATTGTTCTTAGACAAACTTAAGCAAGGCCTGTGTTAGGTGATTGTTGGTAAATTCAGTTGTGGCATGGTGAAATGTTACTGCCTCCATTATTTGTTAGAAATTATAATCCTCATACATGATTAGGTGAATGGTAAGAGAGAATAATGTGTCGTATTAGGTTAAATAATTTATGAAGTTTAATTTGAATTTAATTTTTTTTTTATTCTAGTAGTATCTGTGAGTATAGAGGCGTCCTTACTTCTTAGCATTTTTCTAAAATATTTTCTAGACTGCCAGTGTTGATGATGACAAACTCTGTAGCCTTTCCAAGTGTTCTATTTCATATAGGCTCCTTTGAAAATCTGAGTTTACAAGGTTGAAATTAACACTGTGAGAGTGGTTCACATGCTGAATGATTCATTAGATAACTTTGATGTATAATTGCCTACTGCTGTGTGTTGAAAATGCTTGAATAGTGTTCTTAAAATTAATAAACATTGGTACTATATGGTTAAGTGATGTCTTGATGACATGATGTGTTCTCCGATAATAAATACCACAGCTATCCTTGGTTATCAGTTGTTTACTGGCAGCTAAGTGGTTCTAGGCATAAACTATTCCGTATGTTTTGTATTTGGAATGAAAAAAAAAAAAGAAGGAAGAAGATTATTTAAGATGGAAAACTAATCCCTTTGTTCAAAGACATGTTTTTTTTATATCATCGCTTCCATTCCTGGATTTGATAGTGATTTCATGTCAGACTGAGTCAGAGACATAGAATTTTTTCCATGATATACCTCCTTGGAGCTTGAGTAGGTACAGAACAAGGGACAATCCTGCAAGTAGCTTAAAATATAGGCATAGAACACCAGGGGGGGAAAAAAAAAAAAAGCTGATAAAGATATCTTACTTAAATAACAAAAATGTTGAGTTCAGAAACATAAGGGAGAGAAATGTTTCTTTATCCCATCCATTCAAATCATTCAAATCATTATGCAGAGGTCCTGGACTTTTGAATTGGTGTGCATTGTGTTCAATTATTTTTTATGTCAAATTTTCTAAATGTGGCAGTAATCTGTCTTCAGGGTTAGAATTGTATTGCTCACGCTTCATGAAATTTCAAAGTTGCAACATCTACCACTTCATGTTGCTGTGCTAATTATTGCTAATAAAGATTAACAATTGTAATTACATTTACTTAGTCTTCTTTTGTTGCCTGAGGTGGAGGGAACAGACCAGGATCATCTTTACTCCCCTAGAGTGAAAATACCTTCCATTGTTAGCACTCTCTCCGAAAAGTTCATTTTTCTTCTCTGTAATCAGTGCCATCTCTGTATACTAGGTGAGGAGCTTTGAGGTGAATTGACAAAACTACTGTTGGATTGCTGAACTTTCCAAACTTAAAAATGTTTCTCCTGCAGGGGCTGTTACCTATTTGCAGGTGATATAGCTTTTATTTTTTCAGTGCAGCATTCTTCTTTTCAGATTTCCCAGGTAAAAGAACGCTTGTCTCAAAATCAACGTACTAAACCCCAGTAAGTGTTACCTGTAACTCTCAGAAAATATCAGAGCAATACTAAATTGAAAAAAGGCATTGAACTAATTTCTATATAAGTTAAGCCCTTTACACTGAAATCTAGTAGAGAGGAGGAGATTTCCAGGGGGAATAGTGCTAAAGGTACCTGTTTCCATAGATGCAGCAACAAACCTAGTACTGCCAGATTTGTCATCAAAGACTGGAATTAAATTAAGATGGAGAAGCGCAGGCAAACAGGAGACAAGGGAGATGGAAGCCTTTTGTTAGGAATCCTTCAAAGACAAAGGGTCTTCCAAACAGCTGATTTATTCAACATCTGAGCTCTAACAGATTATGTAACATCAGCTTGTTGGATGCAGCATGACAACTGATTCCATCTTATTCTTGAAAGAATGATTTGGTTTTTTCTCTCTATCAAAGCGAATCAGTACCATACAAGATAGCGGAGGTAGATTACTGTTCACGATAGCATTGTTTACTGATGCTGTGTTTTCACAAATAAAGGTTTTTCTCTCTGGCAGACTCAATCTTTGGAGAAATGCTGCCAGTTAAAAAGGATGCAAATTATGTATTTTCCCCTAGATTACTGGAAGGAGTCTTAAATTACCTTGTTGCTGCGGTACTGATTGTTGTTGTTCCAGTGTGGGACAAAGGACACATAGACAGAGAATGCAGCTCTTGATGTTAGTGATAACAGATGGTAAAATAAAAAAAAATATATGTTCTTTTCTCTTTGCATCTTGTCAGGAATAGAAAGAAATCTAAAGCTGGTTTAATGGTTTAGCCCTGTCGGGCAATTA
>NW_010257075.1:0-6398 GCF_000690775.1 Eurypyga helias | reverse complement strand
CCCATGTAAAATTACAGATATTTTTTTGAATGACACGTGGCACAGTGTATTTGTAAAGCCTCACGCTATGTTATAGGCAGTTATAGACTGTACCATTGTAAACCAGGATACCCCTGTTTTAAAAAGTGTAATAAAGAGAACACAGGAATGGCGTGTGTGGAGACAAGTCTTTGTCGAGATGTTCTTTCTGGGAAAGCTCTGTGTAGGTTTTTGAAAAGGCTGTGATTTTTTTTCCTCAATTTGTCTTTTGGCTGAGGTAAAGTGGAGGGGGTGCATTCTTTCAGTTGGTCGTGCTGCCAACGGACACCAGGAAGATGTCGGCTGTAGGGAATCATACACAGGGTTATTCTAGAGATTTGCCATCCAGGTATTACAGCTAATACCTGTCTTTCTATTTCTTTTTTTGCAGCCCAATCTGTGGCTAAATCAGCCAATTTATTCCATTGTCCATGGGGAGTTTGTCCTGATTGACGGGCCTTGCAATGCATCAAAGCCACAGCCGATAGCGCTTTTATACTTTCCTAGATGTTTAAGATTTCTTCCTTGTACTTTATTTCTGTTCCTTGTGATGTTAATAATCCCCTCTCTTTCTAATTTTCTCCATGGGCGTGTACCACTCCAAATGTGTATTTCAAACCAGTCCAGATATTTACACATTTTTCTTTAGTCAACTGCAATGCTCGGGTTAAGGCAATTTTTTCAGCCTTCTGGGCAGATGTCTTACTGGGCAATGCCTGCGCCTCTATAATCTGTTGTCTGTTGATAATCGTATACCCTGAAAGTTGTTTTCTGTCTTTAATAAAGCTGCTACAATCTGTGTACTGTTCCCAGTCTGGATCAGGTAGCGGACTATCTTTAAGATCGGGCCTACTGGAATACACAGCCCCGTGTATCTGTACAGGTTGGGGGCTGTTCTCTTGGAGGGCAGCTCTGGGGAAAAAGACCTTGGAGTCCTAGTGCACAACAGGATGACCATGAGCCAACAGTGTGCCCTCACAACCAAGGTGGCTAATTACATCCCGGGATGCATTAAGAAGAGCGTGGCCAGCAGGTCGAGGGAAGTTATTGTCCCCTCTACTCCATGCTGGTGAGGCCTCACCTGGAGTGCTGTGTCCAGTTCTGGGCTCCTCAGCTCAAGAAGGACAAGGAACTACTGGAGAGGGTCCAGCGCAGGGCCACTAAGATGATTAAAGGCCTGAGGCACCTTCCATTTGGGGAAAGGCTGAGAGAGCTGGGTCTGTTTAGCTTGCAGAAGAGGAGGCTGAGGAGGAATCTTATCAGTGCTTATCAGTATCTAAAGGGTGGGTGTCAGGAAGATAGGGTCAGGCTCTTCTCAGTGGTGTCCATTGATAGGACTAGGGGCAATGGCCATAAACTGGAAAACAGAAGGTTCAAACTGAACATGTGGAAACACTTCTTCACTGTGAGGGTTACAGAGCACTGGAACAGGCTGCCCAGAGAGGGGGTGGACTGTCCTTCCCTGGAGAATTTCAAAAGCTGCCTGGACTTGTTCCTGTGTGATCTACTCTAGATGATCCTGCTCTGGCAGGGGGGTGGGACTAGATCTCTAGAGGCCTATTCCAACCCCTTCCACTCTGTGAATCTGTGAATCCACGCTGTGAATCTGTGAATATATCTCCTCAATGGTCTGTAAACAGTCATGTTCAAGACGACCTTCAGCTGGGCGTGTTGACAGAAACATAGTGGGATTAACTTGTTTTTAAAATCACATCATCCAGTTTTATCAATGCCACCTGTTATTTCAACATTCTGCTTGGGGATCGCCAAGATCCACCTTTCTGTTCTAGCACTCTAGGTACCATGTGTGGAACATATACTGTTATCTGCTGTCCAATAGTGAATTTCCAGGCTTCCTGTATCAACATCATCTTTGCAGCCACTGGTCTCTGACATCCAGTCCAGCCTTTAGCCTCTGGGTTCAATTGTTTGAAAAAGTAGGCTACGGCTCTATTACAATCTCCCTGGCGTTGAGTTAATACTCCAAGAGCTATGCCCTGCCTTTCATTGTGAATAACTCTAAATGCTTTTCTAGATTTGGTAGGCCTAGAGCTGGTGCTTTCATCAAGACTCTTTTGAGTTGCATATAGGCATTTCAATCTTCATTAGTCCATTTCAAAGGACCTATGGACAACTTTAACAGTTCATACAGGGGCTTCACCATTAACCCATTGTTAGCAATCCATAGCTGGCACCAGCCCACCATTCCCAAAAAGGTTCTTAGCTCATGAACGTTTCTAGGTTCAGGGTGTTGGCAATTAGGTTCTTTTCTTTCTGGGCTTAGCTGTCTTTGTCCTTTCAGTATTTCAAAGCCCAAGTAGGTCACTGTTTCTTGTGTAATTTTGGCTTTCTCTTTTGATACCCAATATCTGCTAAGCCCAAGAAAGATTGAAAGGTTGATTTTCAATTCCAAACAGTCTTCTTTGGAAGTGGTAGCCATTAATATATCATCTTTCAATTCCAAACAGTTGTCTTTGGAAGTGGTAGCCATTAATATATCATCAACATATTGCAGTACTCTTCCCTTCTTATTGTCCTTTCTCCACATTTCCAGTTCTCTGGCTAATTGGTTTCCAAAAATCGTTGGACTGTTCTTAAACCCCTGCAGCAACACCATCCAAGTGAATTGTGTTCTTCTTCCCGTTTCAGGATTCTCCCATTCAAAAGCAAGTAGTTCCTGACTTTCAGGATAAAGCGGGATCAGAAAAAGGCATCTTTTAAATCTAAAACTGTAAACCAACCCTGTTCATCAGAAAGGGAGGTCAATAAAGTGTATGGGTTTGCCACCACAGGGTCTATATCCTGTACCATTTGGTTGACCGCTCTTAAATCTTGTACCTTTCTGTAAGACTTGCCTTCTGCCATTTTAACATGTAGGACTGGGGTATTGAACTTGGACGCACATTCTTTTATCAGTCTATATTGCAAAAATTTTGTATAAGGGGGCACTAATCCTAGTTTTGCCTCCTGTTTTAAAGGATATTTTTTCAATCTTATCAGTGATGATCCAGGTTTAAGGGTAATTCTTATAGGCTCAGCCTTCTTTAATTTTCCTGGTACTTCTCCTGCCCATACAGTGGGTATTACTGCATCTTTGATTTCAACCAGAATTTTCTCTGTTTTTGACACAACATCCTATAACAACAAAAATGAGGCTTGGACAGATTTAGACTCAGGTATTAAAATTTCAACTTATTCATTTTTAAACTTTATTTCTGCTTCCAATTTTTTCCAATAAATCTCTTCCAATTAATGGCCATGGGGAACTTGGCAAATACAAAAGTTGATGGGTCACCCATTGTTTTTCAATTTTAAAATTTAGGGGTTTAAAAAAGGTCATACCTTGGGCTTACCTGTGACACCAATAATTTGTATAGTGTCAAACGCTAATTCATGTGCCTTTGTATTTAAAACTGAATAGGCTGTCCCCCTATCAACTAAGCATTCGATCTCCGTCTCGTCTTCTCCCAGTTTCATTTTAACCAGAGGCTCCACTGGGATGGATTCCTCTGTTTTCTGTCAGCCCCTACCTTCAGCAGCTAACATGGGATTATCCGCATCATCCCCTCTCGGTTGGATCAGACAATCCCTTTTCCAATGTCCTTCCTTTCTACAATATGCACACCGCTTTTCTCCTGTTGTCAGCCTTGAGAATCCTCTACCTGGACCTCTCCCTCAAAATTCTCCCCTTAATCCTCCTTGCGTTCCTCTAGTATCGTAGGTTCTTTCTACCACCACTACCAACCTTGCATTCGTTCTCTCCCTCAACTGCTCCCTATTCTGGTATATTACCCAAGCTTGATCCAACAATCTTCCTAAATCCCTAGCATCGGCTCCCTGAAACGCCTGCGATTTCCTTGTAATGTCATCAGGGTACTGTCCAATAGACCGGGATGCTAGCTGACCTTAATTTTGGAAAATTCACTGCCTTAGGGATTGCAGTTTTTATACCAAATAGGACCCACTTCTGATACTGTGTTAATAACAACCTCTGCCCCCAGTCATTGGGGTCCCACTCAGGATCCACAGAAGGGAAATGGTGTTCTGGCTGCCGTTGTAATACCCCACCGACTATTTGTGCTTGCACGTGGTTCCTAGCAGCTTCATCTCTTTCTGTACTCTCAAATAAAACCTGCATAATAGTTTCAATATCCTTGCAATCTGGATCCTGGGTTCTCACCATCATTTCAAAAGCGCTTGCCACCCAATCAGGATCATCCCTATAGCTTCCAGCAACTATTTTCTAATTATTTAATTCCATAACCAACAGAGGCACTTGTACCAAAACTGATCCGTCATTCCCTACCACTTGTCTTAGCAGAGCTTGTAACAGGGCAGCCCCATCATGGCAACTGAGGGTCTTTTCTGCTACTGGAGTTGCTCCAGCTATTTCTCCATCAGATTCCTCAGCTCCACTGCCTAACTCATCCTATTCCCTATGGGTCCTTGACGCACCATAGGTTATCTCTGTAATCTCCTTGAGGCCACTGACATTTCCAACTCCTCCTCCGGTTCTTCTTGTGTCAATTTGAGACATCTTTGCCCGGTACTACACACTGAACAACACCTTTTTAGCAGATTCCCTTTCTCTTTCTAGTCCTTTTCCAATGCCAAAACTAAGGGATCCATTGGGGCCGAATTTATACCACTTCCTCTGCCACTTGGGATGTTACCTCAAAGAAAGGAACATGTCTACATATATTACTTCATCCCATTTTCCTTCCCTCCTTAAAAACAACATCAACTGCAACAGAGTGTTGTAATTTAAAGTAACAGTTACCGGCCACTTTTCTCTGGATTCTAATTTGTACAACAGCCACCACTGATTACAATATTTAATCTAACCAGCTCTTTTTGGTACCCCAGCAGGAGGTCTGCCTATCTGTTTCCAATGACAAATAATACATTCTATGGGTGACTTTTTAGGGATTCCTCCTCCAGTTGATGATCCAGCCCCCATTTTCAAATATTAGGAAAAATACACATTCATGAGGAGTCTTTAGAATAACAACACAAACAACCAAAACAAAGTATAACACATATGCATACACAAATAACAATTATCACAATCATTCCAGTCACAGTATTTTCATAAATGCAATGACTTTTTGCAGATCGGGGACTCAAACCTCTTTATCAAACCAGACAGGGACTCAAACCCCTTACCCTGGGTGTCTAGCCCAACCCTGAATGGCTTTTGCCATGTCTTACAAGCAGGCAATCAGAAATTACAGAAATCAGAAAGAATGCCTTAAAATCTTACTAGTGGTCTTGGCTCATGGACCCAAGGGAGCAGGGACTCCCCGAGAATTCTCGGTGCCAGCTGGAGGTCCTTTGATCTTGTGCCTGTTGAGTCTCAGAAGTGAAGTCCCATCTGGCTCACCAAAAAGTGTTACCATAAATCAGTGAAGAAAGAAAACCTCCCAAACTGAGTTTTGGTTTATTCTAATTAGCCTTCCTTTTTATCTTCATTCAAGGATGTAGTTCCCCTTATAGCATCGCTTCTATCTACGCCTGGCAGGGGAGTTACTCTAGCACTAAGCAGAAAGCACAGAAGTTATCTTGTTCCATTTTAGCTCAATGTTACAGAAAATACAAGGCACAAAAATTATTCTGATAAACGAAATAAAAGGCACAACAATTATTCTGCTCTTGCTGGTATCAATTTCATCCTGCATGTGAAAAACAGACATGATAGTGTGAAATCCCAGAACTGATACTGGTGAAATCTTTGAATCGGGAAGAGCAGGCTGCTCATAATTTGACCCTGAAAGGCAAAGCAGTGGGAGTCTGAAATCGGGGTTGACAACAGCCCAACTCACAGTGGTAGAGGGAAAGGACAATGTTCTGGAACTTAGCGTGTTTACATGGTGATTGTGAGAGAAGATGAGGCCTTGGGAAGGCAAGTGTCACAGGAGACAGTGACAGACAGAGGATGGGGTGCTGGTGGCCAAGGTGGTGGCGGTGGACGCAGACGCGGAGCAGAACGCATGGCTGTTGAAGAAGCCGGCCAATGTGATGGGGCCGGGCTGTTCCTCGTGGGGCTGCACAGCAGCGAGTTGCACATGGCGCGGGCCGTGGCAGAGAGGAACGTGCCACGGCAGGGGCTCCTCTCAATTGTCCAAGACTGCGGGCAATTGCCACATTCAGCCACTGCCACCATCGGCATTGCGCTGGGGGACGACTTCTCTGACACATAACTCCTGCTCTGCTACGCTCCTGTGGGATGGAAGCATCAGCAGCCACAGACGGGCGAGGAGGACGTGCATCGACACCTCCCTGGCTTTGTCGTCGCTCTTCATCCGGTCCGTCCTTGCCGTTTCGGCGGCCAAGCTCTGCAAGGGTTGCAAACGCGAGCATGACTTTCGTCTCCCTCTACC